>NW_026290923.1:337500-470000 GCF_023373465.1 Oncorhynchus keta | reverse complement strand
CCAGACTATAACAGACCCTGACCACCAGACTATAACAGACCCTGACCAGACTATAACAGACCCTGACCACCAGACTATAACAGACCCTGACCACCAGACTATAACAGACCCTGACCACCAGACTATAACAGACCCTGACCACCAGACTATAACAGACCCTGACCAGACTATAACAGACCCTGACCACCAGACTATAACAGACCCTGACCACCAGACTATAACAGACCCTGACCACCCTGACCACCAGACTATAACAGACCCTGACCAGACTGTAACAGACCCTGACCACCAGACTATAACAGACCCTGACCACCAGACTATAACAGACCCTGACCAGACTATAACAGACCCTGACCACCAGACTATAACAGACCCTGACCAGACCCTGAGACTATAACAGACCCTGACCAGACTATAACAGACCCTGACCAGACTATAACAGACCCCTGACCAGACTATAACAGACCCTGACCAGACTATAACAGACTATAACAGACCCTGACCAGACTATAACAGACCCTGACCAGACTATAACAGACCCTGACCACCAGACTATAACAGACCCTGACCAGACTATAACAGACCCTGACCAGACTATAACAGACCCTGACCAGACTATAACAGACCCTGACCAGACTATAACAGACCCTGACCAGACTATAACAGACCCTGACCACCAGACTATAACAGACCCTGACCAGACTATAACAGACCCTGACCAGACTATAACAGACCCTGACCAGACTATAACAGACCCTGACCAGACTATAACAGACCCTGACCACCAGACTATAACAGACCCTGACCAGACTATAACAGACCCTGACCACCAGACTATAACAGACCCTGACCAGACTATAACAGACCCTGACCACCAGACTATAACAGACCCTGACTATAACAGCCCCTGACCACCAGACTATAACAGACCCTGACCAGACTATAACAGACCCTGACCACCAGACTATAACAGACCCTGACCACCAGACTATAACAGACCCTGACCACCAGACTATAACAGACCCTGACCAGACCAGACCCTGACCACCAGACTATAACAGACCCTGACCAGACTATAACAGACCCTGACCACCAGACTATAACAGACCCTGACCACCAGACTATAACAGACCCTGACCAGACTATAACAGACCCTGACTATAACAGACCCTGACCACCAGACTATAACAGACCCTGACCAGACTATAACAGACCCTGACCACCAGACTATAACAGACCCTGACCAGACTATAACAGACCCTGACCACCAGACTATAACAGACCCTGACCAGACTATAACAGACCCTGACCAGACTATAACAGACCCTGACCACCAGACTATAACAGACCCTGACCAGACTATAACAGACCCTGACCACCAGACTATAACAGACCCTGACCACCAGACTATAACAGACCCTGACCACCAGACTATAACAGACCCTGACCAGACCCTGAGACTATAACAGACCCTGACCAGACTATAACAGACCCTGACCAGACTATAACAGACCCTGACCACCAGACTATAACAGACCCTGACCAGACTATAACAGACCCTGACCAGACTATAACAGACCCTGACCAGACTATAACAGACCCTGACCAGACTATAACAGACCCTGACCAGACCAGACCCTGAGACTATAACAGACCCTGACCACCAGACTATAACAGACCCTGACCACCAGACTATAACAGACCCTGACCAGACTATAACAGACCCTGACCAGACTATAACAGACCCTGACCAGACTATAACAGACCCTGACCACCAGACTATAACAGACCCTGACCACCAGACTATAACAGACCCTGACCAGACTATAACAGACCCTGACCACCAGACTATAACAGACCCTGACCAGACTATAACAGACCCCAGACCACCAGACTATAACAGACCCTGACCATAACAGACCCTATAACAGACTATAACAGACCCTGACCACCAGACTATAACAGACCCTGACCACCAGACTATAACAGACCCTGACCAGACTATAACAGACCCTGACCAGACTATAACAGACCCTGACCAGACTATAACAGACCCTGACCACCAGACTATAACAGACCCTGACCACCAGACTATAACAGACCCTGACCACCAGACTATAACAGACCCTGACCAGACTATAACAGACCCTGACCACCAGACTATAACAGACCCTGACCCTGACCAGACTATAACAGACCCTGACCACCAGACTGACCCTGACCAGACTATAACAGACCCTGACCAGACTATAACAGACCCTGACCACCAGACTATAACAGACCCTGACCACCAGACTATAACAGACCCTGACCACCAGACTATAACAGACCCTGACCAGACTATAACAGACCCTGACCAGACTATAACAGACCCTGACTGACTATAACAGACCCTGAGACTATAACAGACCCTGACCACCAGACTATAACAGACCCTGACCACCAGACTATAACAGACCCTGACCACCAGACTATAACAGACCCTGACCACCAGACTATAACAGACCCTGACCAGACTATAACAGACCCTGACCAGACTATAACAGACCCTGGACCACCAGACTATAACAGACCCTGACCACCAGACTAGACCACCAGACTATAACAGACCCTGACCACCAGACTATAACAGACCCTGACCACCAGACTATAACAGACCCTGACCACCAGACTATAACAGACCCTGACCACCAGACTATAACAGACCCTGACCAGACTATAACAGACCCTGACCACCAGACTATAACAGACCCTGACCAAACCAGACTATAACAGACCCTGACCACCAGACTATAACAGACCCTGACCAGACTATAACAGACCCTGACCACCAGACTATAACAGACCCTGACCACAGACCCTGACCACCAGACTATAACAGACCCTGACCAGACTATAACAGACCCTGACCACCAGACCCTATAACAGACCCTGACCAGACTATAACAGACCCTGACCACCAGACTATAACAGACCCTGACCACCCCTGAGACTATAACAGACCCTGACCACCAGACTATAACAGACCCTGACCACCAGACTATAACAGACCCTGAGACTATAACAGACCCTGACCAGACTATAACAGACCCTGACCAGACTATAACAGACCCTGACCACCAGACTATAACAGACCCTGACCACCAGACTATAACAGACCCTGACCACCAGACTATAACAGACCCTGACCACCAGACTATAACAGACCCTGACCAGACTATAACAGACCCTGACCACCAGACTATAACAGACCCTGACCCTGACCAGACTATAACAGACCCTGACCACCAGACTATAACAGACCCTGACCACCAGACTATAACAGACCCTGACCACCAGACTATAACAGACCCTGACCAGACTATAACAGACCCTGACCACCAGACTATAACAGACCCTATAACAGACCCTGACCACCAGACTATAACAGACCCTGAACCAGACTATAACAGACCCTGACCACCAGACTATAACAGACCCTGACCACCAGACTATAACAGACCCTGACCACTATAACAGACCCTGACCACCAGACTATAACAGACCCTGACCACCAGACTATAACAGACCCTGACCACCAGACTATAACAGACCCTGACCACCAGACTATAACAGACCCTGACCACCAGACTATAACAGACCCTGACCACTATAACAGACCCTGACCAGACTATAACAGACCCTGACCAGACTATAACAGACCCTGACCAGACTATAACAGACCCTGACCACCAGACTATAACAGACCCTGACCACCAGACTATAACAGACCCTGACCACCAGACTATAACAGACCCTGACCACCAGACTATAACAGACCCTGACCACCAGACTATAACAGACCCTGACCACCAGACTATAACAGACCCTGACCACCAGACTATAACAGACCCTGACCACCAGACTATAACAGACCCTGACCAGACTATAGACAGACCCTGACCACCAGCCTATAACAGACCCTGACCAGACTATAACAGACCCTGACCAGACTATAACAGACCCTGACCACCAGACTATAACAGACCCTGACCACCAGACTATAACAGACCCTGACCAGACTATAACAGACCCTGACCACCCAGACTATAACAGACCCTGACCACCAGACTATAACAGACCCTGACCACCAGACTATAACAGACCCTGACCACCAGACTATACTATAACAGACCCTGACCACCAGACTATAACAGACCCTGACCACCAGACTATAACAGACCCTGACCAGACTATAACAGACCCTGACCAGACTATAACAGACCCTGACCACCAGACTATAACAGACCCTGACCACCAGACTATAACAGACCCTGACCACCAGACTATAACAGACCCTGACCACCAGACTATAACAGACCCTGACCACCAGACTATAACAGACCCTGACCAGACTATAACAGACCCTGACCACCAGACTATAACAGACCCTGACCACCAGACTATAACAGACCCTGACCACCAGACTATAACAGACCCTGACCACCAGACTATAACAGACCCTGACCAGACTATAGCAGACCCTGACCAGACTATAACAGACCCTGACCACCAGACTATAACAGACCCTGAACAGACTATAACAGACCCTGACCACCAGACTATAACAGACCCTGACCACCAGACTATAACAGACCCTGACCACCAGACTATAACAGACCCTGACCACCAGACTATAACAGACCCTGACCACCAGACTATAACAGACCCTGACCACCAGACTATAACAGACCCTGACCACCAGACTATAACAGACCCTGACCACCAGACTATAACAGACCCTGACCAGACTATAACAGACCCTGACCAGACTATAACAGACCCTGACCAGACTATAACAGACCCTGACCAGACTATAACAGACCCTGACCACCAGACTATAACAGACCCTGACCAGACTATAACAGACCCTGACCACCAGACTATAACAGACCCTGACCACCAGACTATAACAGACCCTGACCACCAGACTATAACAGACCCTGACCACCAGACTATAACAGACCCTGACCAGACTATAACAGACCCTGACCACCAGACTATAACAGACCCTGACCAGACTATAACAGACCCTGACCAGACTATAACAGACCCTGACCACCAGACTATAACAGACCCTGACCAGACTATAACAGACCCTGACCACCAGACTATAACAGACCCTGACCACTAGACTATAACAGACCCTGACCACCAGACTATAACAGACCCTGACCACCAGACTATAACAGACCCTGACCAGACTATAACAGACCCTGACCAGACTATAACAGACCCTGACCACCAGACTATAACAGACCCTGACCACCAGACTATAACAGACCCTGACCACCAGACTATAACAGACCCTGACCACCAGACTATAACAGACCCTGACCAGACTATAACAGACCCTGACCAGACTATAACAGACCCTGACCAGACTATAACAGACCCTGACCACCAGACTATAACAGACCCTGACCACCAGACTATAACAGACCCTGACCACCAGACTATAACAGACCCTGACCAGACTATAACAGACCCTGACCACCAGACTATAACAGACCCTGACCACCAGACTATAACAGACCCTGACCAGACTATAACAGACCCTGACCACCAGACTATAACAGACCCTGACCAGACTATAACAGACCCTGACCAGACTATAACAGACCCTGACCAGACTATAACAGACCCTGACCACCAGACTATAACAGACCCTGACCACCAGACTATAACAGACTCTGACCACCAGACTGTAACAGACTCTGACCACCAGACTATAACAGACCCTGACCACCAGACTATAACAGACCCTGACCAGACTATAACAGACCCTGACCAGACTATAACAGACCCTGACCACCAGACTATAACAGACCCTGACCAGACTATAACAGACCCTGACCAGACTATAACAGACCCTGACCACCAGACCATAACAGACCATTACCACCAGACTATAACAGACCCTGACCAGACTATAACAGACCCTGACCACCAGACTATAACAGACCCTGACCAGACTATAACAGACCCTGACCAGACTATAACAGACCCTGACCAGACTATAACAGACCCTGACCACCAGGCTATAACAGACCCTGACCACCAGACTATAACAGACCCTGACCACCAGACTATAACAGACCCTGACCAGACTATAACAGACCCTGACCACCAGACTATAACAGACCCTGACCACCAGACTATAACAGACCCTGACCAGACTATAACAGACCCTGACCACCAGACTATAACAGACACTGACCACCAGACTATAACAGACCCTGACCACCAGACTATAACAGACCCTGACCAGACTATAACAGACCCTGACCAGACTATAACAGACCCTGACCAGACTATAACAGACCCTGACCACCAGACTATAACAGACCCTGACCACCAGACTATAACAGACACTGACCACCAGACTATAACAGACCCTGACCACCAGACTATAACAGACCCTGACCAGACTATAACAGACCCTGACCACCAGACTATAACAGACCCTGACCACCAGACTATAACAGACTCTGACCACCAGACTATAACAGACCCTGACCACCAGACTATAACAGACCCTGACCACCAGACTATAACAGACCCTGACCACCAGACTATAACAGACCCTGACCACCAGACTATAACAGACCCTGACCAGACTATAACAGACCCTGACCACCAGACTATAACAGACCCTGACCAGACTATAACAGACACTGACCACCAGACTATAACAGACCCTGACCAGACTATAACAGACCCTGACCAGACTATAACAGACCCTGACCAGACTATAACAGACCCTGACCACCAGACTATAACAGACCCTGACCAGACTATAACAGACCCTGACCACCAGACTATAACAGACCCTGACCACCAGACCATAACAGACCATTACCACCAGACTATAACAGACCCTGACCAGACTATAACAGACCCTGACCACCAGACTATAACAGACCCTGACCAGACTATAACAGACCCTGACCAGACTATAACAGACCCTGACCAGACTATAACAGACCCTGACCACCAGGCTATAACAGACCCTGACCACCAGACTATAACAGACCCTGACCACCAGACTATAACAGACCCTGACCACCAGACTATAACAGACCCTGACCAGACTATAACAGACCCTGACCACCAGACTATAACAGACCCTGACCACCAGACTATAACAGACCCTGACCACCAGACTATAACAGACCCTGACCAGACTATAACAGACCCTGACCACCAGACTATAACAGACCCTGACCACCAGACTATAACAGACCCTGACCAGACTATAACAGACCCTGACCACCAGACTATAACAGACCCTGACCAGACTATAACAGACCCTGACCAGACTATAACAGACCCTGACCAGACTATAACAGACACTGACCACCAGACTATAACAGACCCTGACCAGACCAGACCCTGACCACCAGACTATAACAGACCCTGACCAGACTATAACAGACCCTGACCACCAGACTATAACAGACCCTGACCACCAGACTATAACAGACCCTGACCAGACTATAACAGACCCTGACCACCAGACTATAACAGACCCTGACCACAGACTATAACAGACCCTGACCACCAGACTATAACAGACCCTGACCACCAGACTATAACAGACCCTGACCACCAGACTATAACAGACCCTGACCAGACTATAACAGACCCTGACCACCACTATAACAGACCCTGACCAGACTATAACAGACCCTGACCAGACTATAACAGACCCTGACCACCCAGACTATAACAGACCCTGACCACCAGACTATAACAGACCCTGACCACCAGACTATAACAGACCCTGACCACCAGACTATAACAGACCCTGACCAGACTATAACAGACCCTGACCAGACTATAACAGACCCTGACCAGACTATAACAGACCCTGACCACCAGACTATAACAGACCCTGACCACCAGACTATAACAGACCCTGACCACCAGACTATAACAGACCCTGACCACCCCTGAGACCCTGACCACCAGACTATAACAGACCCTGACCACCAGACTATAACAGACCCTGACCACCAGACTATAACAGACCCTGACCAGACTATAACAGACCCTATAACAGACCACCAGACTATAACAGACCCCCCAGACTGACCAGACTATAACAGACCCTGACCACCAGACTATAACAGACCCTGACCAGACTATAACAGACCCTGACCAGACTATAACAGACCCTGACCAGACTATAACAGACCCTGACCACCAGACTATAACAGACCCTGACCACCAGACTATAACAGACCCTGACCACCAGACTATAACAGACCCTGACCACCAGACTATAACAGACCCTGACCAGACTATAACAGACCCTGACCAGACTATAACAGACTCTGACCACCAGACTATAACAGACCCTGACCACCAGACTATAACAGACCCTGACCAGACTATAACAGACCCTGACCACCAGACTATAACAGACCCTGACCACCAGACTATAACAGACCCTGACCAGACTGTAACAGACCCTGACCAGACTATAACAGACCCTGACCATCACACTGTAACAGGCCCTGACCACCAGACTATAACAGACCATGACCAGACTATAACAGACCCTGACCATCACACTGTAACAGACCCTGACCAGAGGAGGAGGGAGAGGAGGAAGAGGAAGAGAGCAAGGGAGAGGAAGGAGAGGAAGAGAGACAAGGGAGAGGAAGGAGATGAAGCGAGAGAAGGGAGAGGAAGGAGATGAAGAGAGAGAAGGGAGAGGAAGGAGATGAAGAGAGACAAGGGAGAGAAAGGAGAGGAAGAGAGACAATGGAGAGGAAGGAGAGGAAGAAAGACAATGGAGAGGAAGGAGATGAAGAGAGAGAAGGGAGAGGAAGGAGATGAAGAGAGAGAAGGGAGAGGAAGGAGACGAAGAGAGACAAGGGAGAGGAAGGAGAGGAAGAAAGACAATGGAGAGGAAGGAGATGAAGAGAGAGAAGGGAGAGGAAGGAGATGAAGAGACAGTAGGGAGAGGAAGAGAGACAAGGGAGAGGAAGGAGATGAAGAGAAGGTAGGGAGAGGAAGGAGATGAAGAGAGACAAGGGAGAGGAAGGAGATGAGAGAGAAGGGAGAGGAAGGAGATGAAGAGAGAGAAGGGAGAGGAAGGAGAGGAGGGAGAGGAAGGAGATTAAGAGAGACAAGGAAGAGGAAGGAGAGGTGGGAGAGGAAGAGAGACAAGGGAGAGGAAGGAGAGGAAGAGAGACAAGGGAGAGGAAGAGAGACAAGGGAGAGGGGGAGAGGAAGAGAGAGAGACCAGGGAGAGGGGGGAGAGGAAGAGAGAGAAGGGAGAGGAGGGAGAGGAACAGAGAGAAGGGAGAGGAAGAGAAAGGCGGGAGAGACCCTGACCACACTAACCACACAGTCCTCTTTACTGACAGGTTATGTAACATGCTGTTTCTTCCTCTCCCCACCTCTTCCTCTCTCCCTCCTCTTCCTCTCTCCCTGTCTCCCTTATGTCCCTCCTCTCTCCTCCTCTCTCCTCCTCTCCCTCCTCCCTTCTCCCTTCTCCCTTCTCCCTTCTCCCTTCTCTCCCTCCCTCCTCTCCTTCCTCTCCCTCCTCTCCCTTCTTTATTTTCTCTCCAATCCCTCCACCTCTCTGTTACCTGGCTCTCCTTTTTCTCCCTTTGCTCCTTGTCGCCCATCCCGGCCTGGAGTTCCTTGCGCTCCTGGTGTTCCGTCCTGGACCAAGCATCCGTTCTGGCATCGCCCCAAGGAAAAGAGCACCGCCACACACACCGCAGACAGTGAAACCCCTGACATCATCCTCGGGAACCCTGAGAGGACAGGACGCAGAGACATGACATCATAGTGGGTCAAATATGACGTCATAGGAGAAATGACTCTAGAATACTTTCCCTCCATCCCAGACAACTCCAGATGACTGCTCAAGTTCTATTATTCCACCAACACACCTGAACCCAAAGGCTTGATGGTTAGTTGATTGGTTCACCCAAAGGCTTGATGGTTAGTTGATTGGTTCACCCAAAGGCTTGATGGTTAGTTGATTAGTTCACCCAAAGGCTTGATGGTTAGTTGATTGGTTCACCCAAAGGCTTGATGGTTAGTTGATTGGTTCACCCAAAGGCTTGATGGTTAGTTGATTGGTTCACCCAAAGGCTTGATGGTTAGTTGATTGGTTCACCCAAAGGCTTGATGGTTAGTTGATTGGTTCACCCAAAGGCTTGATGGTTAGTTGATTGGTTCACCCAAAGGCTTGATGGTTAGTTGATTGGATCACCCAAAGGCTTGATGGTTAGTTGATTGGATCACCCAAAGGCTTGATGGTTAGTTGATTGGATCACCCAAAGGCTTGATGGTGATATGCTGCTACTGGAATGGAACCAATATGTGTACTGGCTGGGAGAACAGATCTGGAAAACAGCTGTAGTGTTTCATGTTTCATTCAGATCCAGAATGGAACAGAAGTCTCTGAAGGTTCAGTTGGTTAGAACCCAAGAGGTTTCACAGGTTTCCCCCAAGAGGTTTCACATGTTCCCCCAAGAGGTTTCACGGGTTTCCCAACCCTCCCCTCGCACCCCCTCCCCCAAGAGGTTTCACAGGTCCCCCCCCCACCCCCACCCCCTCCTCCAAGAGGTTTCACAGGTTTCCAACCCCCTCCCCCAAGAGGTTTCACAGGTTTCCAACCCCCCTCCTCCTCTCCCCTCCCCTCCCCCAAGAGGTTTCACCGGACAGAGGAGAGAGTTGGGGAAACCTGGGTTAAAGCATGGAGCTGGTAACTCTTTCCACCTCTGATTCTCTTCTGCTCTCCAAAAAGACAAAAATCATCGACTAAACTCTATTACAAATAAATCTCTACATAACATGTCTATTTAATATGTGTAGATATGTGTCACTCACCAGTGTTTTTGATCAGCATAGAACAGGGACGTCTTGTCTGTCTGTTCCGTCTTTTTAGTTATGTTGAATAAAGTCCATCCTGCAGTTATTACATTGATCACACACACACACACACACACGCACGCACGCACGCACGCACGCACGCACGCACACACACACACACACACACACACACACACACACACACACACACACTGAAACACATGAGTCAGTAGCTTTATTTCCTCAAACTCTGTTTTGACTGTCTTTCTCTGTTGGTGGTTTTGATCCAAACATTAAAATCACTTCTTTCTGTAAAAACTGACAGTCATTCTGCTAAATAAGAACAGTAAAGCCTCCTTTACTGGCTCAAATAGCCGACCAATCAGCCTGTTGCTAACCCTTAGTAAACATTTTGAAAAAATGGTGTTTGATCAGATACAATGCTATATTACTGTAAACAAATTGACAACAGAATTTCAGCATGCTGATAGGGGAGGACATTCAACAAGCACAGCACTTACACAAACGACTGATGATTGGCTGAGAGAAATGTATAATAAAAAGATTGTGGGAGCTGTTTTGTTAGACCAGTGTGGCTTTTGACATTACATTATGCTGGAAAAACGTAGGTGTTATGGCTTTACTGCTATATTGTGGATAAAGAGTTGTCTAACAGAACACAGAGGGTGTTCTTTAATGGAAGCCTCTCCAACATAATCCAGGAAGAATTAGGAATTCCCCAGGGTAGCTGTCTAGGCCCCTTACTTTTTAAAAATCTTTACTAATGACATGCCATTGACTTTGAATGAAGCGGATGACTCAACACTGTACACGTCAGCTACAACAGAGAAATGACTGCAACACTTAACAAAGAGCTGCAGTTAGTTTCAGAACGGGTGGCAAGGAATACGTTTTTCCAAAACTAAAAGCATTGTATTTGGGACAAATCATTCACTAAACCCTAAACCTCAATGAAATCTGGTAATAAATAATGAAGAAATTGAGCACGTTGAGGTGACAAAATTGTTTGGAGTAACCCTTGGATTATAAACTGTCATGGTCAAAACATATTGATACAACAGTAGCCAAGATGGGGAGAAGTCTGTCCATAATAAAGAGCAGTCTGTTTAAACGACTAGCACACAGCTCAGACAGCCATACCCCACAAGACATTCCACCAGAGGTCGGTTTAAAGGACTAGCACACAGCTCAGACAGCCATCCCCCACAAATCAAATCAAATTTATTTGTCACATACACATGGTTAGCAGATGTTAATGTGAGTGTAGCAAAATGCTTGTGCTTCTAGTTCCGACAATGCAGTAATAACCAACAAGTAATCTAACTAACAATTCCAAAACTACTACCTTATATACACAAGTGTAAAGGGATAAAGAATATGTACATAAAGATATATGAATAAGTGATGGTACAGAGCGGCATAGGCAAGATACAGTAGATGGTATCGAGTACAGTATATACATATGAGAAGAGTAGTGTAGGGTATGTAAACAAAGTGGCATAGTTTAAAGTGGCTAGTGATACATGTATTACATAAAGATGCAGTAAATGATACAGAGTACAGTATATACGTATGCATATGAGATGGATAATTACATTTACATTTAAGTCATTTAGCAGACGCTCTTATCCAGAGCGACTTACAAATTGGTGCATAATGTAGGGTATGTAAACATTATATTAAGTAGCATTGTTTAAAGTGGCTAGTGATATATTTTACATCAATTTCCATCAATTCCCATTATTAAAGTGGCTGGAGTTGAGTCAGTGTGTTGGCAGCAGCCACTCAATGTTAGTGGTGGCTGTTTAACAGTCTGATGGCCTTGAGATAGAAGCTGTTTTTCAGTCTCTCAGTCCCGGCTTTGATGCACCTGTACTGACCTCGCCTTCTGGATGATAGCGGGGTGAACAGGCAGTGGCTCGGGTGGTTGTTGTCCTTGATGATCTTTATGGCCTACCGGGGTAGTTTGCCCCCGGTGATGCGTTGTGCAGACCTCACTACCCTCTGGAGAGCCTTACGGTTGAGGGCGGAGCAGTTGCCGTACCAGGCGGTGATACAGCCCGACAGGATGCTTTCGATTGTGCTTCTGTAGAAGTTTGTGAGTGTTTTTGGTGACAAGCCGAATTTCTTCAGCCTCCTGAGGTTGAAGAGGCGCTGTTGCGCCTTCTTCATGATGCTGTCGGCTTGGATGGACCAATTCAGTTTGTCTGTGATGTGTACGCGGAGGAACTTAAAACTTTACTACCCTCTCCACTACTGTCCCATCGATGTGGATAGGGGGGTGCTCCCTCTGCTGTTTCCTGAAGTCCATGATCATCTCCTTAGTTTTGTTGACGTTGAGTGTGAGGTTCTTTTCCTGACACCACACTCCGAGGGCCCTCACCTCCTCCCTGTAGGCAGTCTCGTCGTTGTTGGTAATCAAGCCTACCACTGTAGTGTCGTCCGCAAACTTGATGATAGAGTTGGAGGCGTGCGTGGCCACGCAGTCGTGGGTGAACAGGGAATACAGGAGAGGGCTCAGAACACACCCTTGTGGGGCCCCAGTGTTGAGGATCAGCGGGGTGGAGATGTTGTTACCTACCCTCACCACCTGGGGGCGGCCCGTTAGGAAGTCCAGTACCCAGTTGCACAGGGCGCTCGAGCTTGATGACGAGTTTGGAGGGTACTTTTATTTTATTTTTTATTTCACCTTTATTTAACCAGGTAGGCTAGTTGAGAACAAGTTCTCATTTGCAACTGCGACCTGGCCAAGATAAAGCATAGCAGTGTGAACAGACAACACAGAGTTACACATGGAGTACTATGGTGTTAAATGCTGTAGTCGATGAACAGCATTCTCACATAGGTATTCCTCTTGTCCAGATGGGTTAGGCCAGTGTGCAGTGTGGAGGCATATAGCAGAGTAGTGGGGGGGGTAAATGTACTACATCACTGATGGTGCAGAGTAGTGGGGGGTAAATGTACTACATCACTGATGGTGCAGAGTAGTGGAGGGTAAATGTACTACATCACTGATGGTGCAGAGTAGTGGAGGGTAAATGTACTACATCACTGATGGTGCAGAGTAGTGGAGGGTAAATGTACTACATCACTGATGGTGTAGAGTAGTGGAGGGTAAATGTACTACATCACTGATGGTGTAGAGTAGTGGAGGGTAAATGTACTACATCACTGATGGTGTAGAGTAGTGGAGGGTAAATGTACTACATCACTGATGGTGTAGAGTAGTGGAGGGTAAATGTACTACATCACTGATGGTGCAGAGTAGTGGGAGGGTAAATGTACTACATCACTGATGGTGCAGAGTAGTGGGAGGGTAAATGTACTACATCACTGATGGTGCAGAGTAGTGGGAGGGTAAATGTACTACATCACTGATGGTGTAGAGTAGTGGAGGGTAAATGTACTACATCACTGATGGTGCAGAGTAGTGGGAGGGTAAATGTACTACATCACTGATGGTGCAGAGTAGTGGGAGGGTAAATGTACTACATCACTGATGGTGTAGAGTAGTGGGAGGGTAAATGTACTACATCACTGATGGTGCAGAGTAGTGGGAGGGTAAATGTACTACATCACTGATGGTGCAGAGTAGTGGGAGGGTAAATGTACTACATCACTGATGGTGTAGAGTAGTGGAGGGTAAATGTACTACATCACTGATGGTGTAGAGTAGTGGAGGGTAAATGTACTACATCACTGATGGTGTAGAGTAGTGGGGGGTAAATGTACTACATCACTGATGGTGTAGAGTAGTGGAGGGTAAATGTACTACATCACTGATGGTGTAGAGTAGTGGAGGGTAAATGTACTACATCACTGATGGTGCAGAGTAGTGGGAGGGTAAATGTACTACATCACTGATGGTGTAGAGTAGTGGAGGGTAAATGTACTACATCACTGATGGTGTAGAGTAGTGGGAGGGTAAATGTACTACATCACTGATGGTGTAGAGTAGTGGGAGGGTAAATGTACTACATCACTGATGGTGTAGAGTAGTGGAGGGTAAATGTACTACATCACTGATGGTGTAGAGTAGTGGGAGGGTAAATGTACTACATCACTGATGGTGTAGAGTAGTGGAGGGTAAATGTACTACATCACTGATGGTGTAGAGTAGTGGAGGGTAAATGTACTACATCACTGATGGTGCAGAGTAGTGGAGGGTAAATGTACTACATCACTGATGGTGTAGAGTAGTGGGAGGGTAAATGTACTACATCACTGATGGTGTAGAGTAGTGGAGGGTAAATGTACTACATCACTGATGGTGTAGAGTAGTGGAGGGTAAATGTACTACATCACTGATGGTGTAGAGTAGTGGGAGGGTAAATGTACTACATCACTGATGGTGTAGAGTAGTGGGAGGGTAAATGTACTACATCACTGATGGTGTAGAGTAGTGGGAGGGTAAATGTACTACATCACTGATGGTGTAGAGTAGTGGAGGGTAAATGTACTACATCACTGATGGTGTAGAGTAGTGGGAGGGTAAATGTACTACATCACTGATGGTGCAGAGTAGTGGGAGGGTAAATGTACTACATCACTGATGGTGTAGAGTAGTGGGAGGGTAAATGTACTACATCACTGATGGTGCAGAGTAGTGGAGGGTAAATGTACTACATCACTGATGGTGTAGAGTAGTGGGAGGGTAAATGTACTACATCACTGATGGTGTAGAGTAGTGGGAGGGTAAATGTACTACATCACTGATGGTGCAGAGTAGTGGGAGGGTAAATGTACTACATCACTGATGGTGTAGAGTAGTGGAGGGTAAATGTACTACATCACTGATGGTGTAGAGTAGTGGAGGGTAAATGTACTACATCACTGATGGTGTAGAGTAGTGGAGGGTAAATGTACTACATCACTGATGGTGTAGAGTAGTGGGGGGGTAAATGTACTACATCACTGATGGTGCAGAGTAGTGGAGGGTAAATGTACTACATCACTGATGGTGCAGAGTAGTGGAGGGTAAATGTACTACATCACTGATGGTGTAGAGTAGTGGAGGGTAAATGTACTACATCACTGATGGTGTAGAGTAGTGGAGGGTAAATGTACTACATCACTGATGGTGTAGAGTAGTGGAGGGTAAATGTACTACATCACTGATGGTGCAGAGTAGTGGAGGGTAAATGTACTACATCACTGATGGTGTAGAGTAGTGGAGGGTAAATGTACTACATCACTGATGGTGTAGAGTAGTGGGAGGGTAAATGTACTACATCACTGATGGTGTAGAGTAGTGGGAGGGTAAATGTACTACATCACTGATGGTGTAGAGTAGTGGGAGGGTAAATGTACTACATCACTGATGGTGCAGAGTAGTGGAGGGTAAATGTACTACATCACTGATGGTGTAGAGTAGTGGAGGGTAAATGTACTACATCACTGATGGTGCAGAGTAGTGGAGGGTAAATGTACTACATCACTGATGGTGTAGAGTAGTGGGAGGGTAAATGTACTACATCACTGATGGTGCAGAGTAGTGGGAGGGTAAATGTACTACATCACTGATGGTGTAGAGTAGTGGGAGGGTAAATGTACTACATCACTGATGGTGTAGAGTAGTGGGAGGGTAAATGTACTACATCACTGATGGTGCAGAGTAGTGGAGGGTAAATGTACTACATCACTGATGGTGTAGAGTAGTGGAGGGTAAATGTACTACATCACTGATGGTGTAGAGTAGTGGAGGGTAAATGTACTACATCACTGATGGTGTAGAGTAGTGGAGGGTAAATGTACTACATCACTGATGGTGTAGAGTAGTGGGAGGGTAAATGTACTACATCACTGATGGTGTAGAGTAGTGGGGGGTAAATGTACTACATCACTGATGGTGCAGAGTAGTGGAGGGTAAATGTACTACATCACTGATGGTGCAGAGTAGTGGAGGGTAAATGTACTACATCACTGATGGTGCAGAGTAGTGGAGGGTAAATGTACTACATCACTGATGGTGTAGAGTAGTGGGGGGGGTAAATGTACTACATCACTGATGGTGCAGAGTAGTGGAGGGTAAATGTACTACATCACTGATGGTGTAGAGTAGTGGAGGGTAAATGTACTACATCACTGATGGTGCAGAGTAGTGGAGGGTAAATGTACTACATCACTGATGGTGCAGAGTAGTGGAGGGTAAATGTACTACATCACTGATGGTGCAGAGTAGTGGAGGGTAAATGTACTACATCACTGATGGTGCAGAGTAGTGGAGGGTAAATGTACTACATCACTGATGGTGCAGAGTAGTGGGGGGGGTAAATGTACTACATCACTGATGGTGTAGAGTAGTGGGGGGTAAATGTACTACATCACTGATGGTGCAGAGTAGTGGAGGGTAAATGTACTACATCACTGATGGTGCAGAGTAGTGGGGGGTAAATGTACTACATCACTGATGGTGCAGAGTAGTGGAGGGTAAATGTACTACATCACTGATGGTGCAGAGTAGTGGGGGGGGGGTAAATGTACTACATCACTGATGGTGTAGAGTAGTGGGGGGTAAATGTACTACATCACTGATGGTGCAGAGTAGTGGGGGGGGTAAATGTACTACATCACTGATGGTGTAGAGTAGTGGGGGGTAAATGTACTACATCACTGATGGTGTAGAGTAGTGGGGGGTAAATGTACTACATCACTGATGGTGTAGAGTAGTGGGGGGTAAATGTACTACATCACTGATGGTGTAGAGTAGTGGAGGGTACATGGCATTCTGAGAAAATATCAATAACATTACACTGTTCATACATACACATTATGTTAGCTAGCCAGCCAGCCAACTAACGTCAGCTAGCCAGCTAATCAATTAACCATTAGGCTATAACTATCAATACAAACTGATTATCATAGCTAGCTAAAGTTAACAAAATAGGTTCAATGTTAACTAGCTAACATTAGGCTATAACTAGTAATGCAAAATGGCATTCTGAGAAAACATCACTAACGTTACACACTTCATACACTTAAGGTAATGTTAGCTAGCATGCCAGCCATCTAATCTCCGCTAACATTAGCTAGTTAATAGCAAGCTTTAACTTAGGGTCTTTTGTTTAGACATATAACGTTAACTAGCTAGCTAAAAAAAAAAAAAAATCCCAAACGATAGAGTAACGTTACTAGCAATACAAACCGATTGTCATAGCTTGCTAAAGTTAACGAAATAGGTTCAATGTTAGCTAGTAAGCCAGCCATTGAACTCCAGCTGGCTAGCTAACAGCAAGCTTTAACTTGCAATGAAAACAACTTTCTGTACTGCAAACTTAGAAACGTATAGTACCTGAATCTATAGCTAGATTCTTACTCAAGTACATGGATGAAAGCTTCACAGCAGACTGCAACACCTCCTGTGTCGGTTACGTTCAGTTTGCACATCTTTTTTGGCCCATTATGCCAAGTCACTCTGAGCATTAAGGAGGGAGGAGACAGTGGGAAAGAGTCACTCTGAGCATTAAGGAGGGAAGAGACGGTGAGAAAGAGTCACTCTGAGCATTAAGGAGGGAGGAGACTGTGAGAAAGAGTCACTCTGAGCATTAAGGAGGGAGGAGACGGTGAGAAAGAGTCACTCTGAGCATTAAGGAGGGAGGAGACGGTGAGAAAGAGTTCACTCTGAGCATTAAGGAGGGAGGAGACAGTGGGAAAGAGTCACTCTGAGCATTAAGGAGGGAGGAGACGGTGAGAAAGAGTCACTCTGAGCATTAAGGAGGGAGGAGACAGTGAGAAAGAGTCACTCTGAGCATTAAGGAGGGAGGAGACGGTGAGAAAGAGTCACTCTGGGCATTAAGGAGGGAGGAGACGGTGAGAAAGAGTCACTCTGAGCATTAAGGAGGGAGGAGACGGTGGGAAAGAGTTCACTGGGGTTCGATTCAGAAGCTTGACATTTTGAAAGTGACTTTAGCAGCAAATACAGAGGAAGACAATGTACAGAGGAGGGAGTGAAAGGATGATAGGTCCTCCGGAAATGGTATTTTTCTCCATTTTCACTCAGCTGCCTGTTCTGTAAGTTCGCAATGAGTCACTCAGCCACAGAGCAGGGCCCAGAGGGGACTAACTATCCTTCTGGGACAGTTACAGCCCTCGAGGGGCCTAACTATCAGTCTGGGACAGTTACAGTTCTTGAGGGTCCTAACTATCAGCTACTACTATTTTTTTAATTTTTATTTCAACTTTATTTAACCAGGTAGGCTAGTTGAGAACAAGTTCTCATTTACAACTGCGACCTGGCCAAGAGAAAGCAAAGCAGTGCGACACAAACAACAACACAGAGTTACACATAAACAAACATACAGTTAATAATACAATAGAAAACGTCTACAGTGCCTTGCGAAAGTATTCGGCCCCCTTGAACTTTGCGACCTTTTGCCACATTTCAGGCTTCAAACATAAAGATATAAAACTGTATTTTTTTGTGAAGAATCAACAACAAGTGGGACACAATCATGAAGTGGAACGACATTTATTGGATATTTCAAACTTTTTAACAAATCAAAAACTGAAAAATCGGGCATGCAAAATTATTCAGCCCCTTTACTTTCAGTGCAGCAAACTCTCTCCAGAAGTTCAGTGAGGATCTCTGAATGATCCAATGTTGACCTAAATGACTAATGATGATAAATACAATCCACCTGTGTGTAATCAAGTCTCCGTATAAATGCACCTGCACTGTGATAGTCTCAGAGGTCCGTTAAAAGCGCAGAGAGCATCATGAAGAACAAGGAACACACCAGGCAGGTTCGAGATACTGTTGTGAAGAAGTTTAAAGCCGGATTTGGATACAAAAAGATTTCCCAAGCTTTAAACATCCCAAGGAGCACTGTGCAAGCGATAATATTGAAATGGAAGGAGTATCAGACCACTGCAAATCTACCAAGACCTGGCCGTCCCTCTAAACTTTCAGCTCATACAAGGAGAAGACTGATCAGAGATGCAGCCAAGAGGCCCATGATCACTCTGGATGAACTGCAGACATCTACAGCTGAGGTGGGAGACTCTGTCCATAGGACAACAATCAGTCGTATATTGCACAAATCTGGCCTTTATGGAAGAGTGGCAAGAAGAAAGACATTTCTTAAAGATATCCATAAAAAGTGTTGTTTAAAGTTTGCCACAAGCCACCTGGGAGACACACCAAACATGTGGAAGAAGGTGCTCTGGTCAGATGAAACCAAAATTGAACTTTTTGTACAGGATGCAAATTTCCGCTAGCCTTAGCTTTCCTTACTGCCTGTGTATATTTGTTCCTAACTTCCCTGAAAAGTTGGGTGGCTATTCGATGCTAATACAGTGCGCCACAGAATGTTTTTGTGCTGGTCAAGGTAAGTCAGGTCTGGAGTGAACCAAGGGCTATATCTGTTCCTGGACTGTCAGGTCTGGACTGAACCAAGGGCTATATCTGTTCCTAGACTGTCAGGTCTGGACTGAACCAAGGGCTATATCTGTTCATGGACTGTCAGGTCTGGAGTGAACCAAGGGCTATATCTGTTCCTGGACTGTCAGGTCTGGAGTGAACCAAGGGCTATATCTGTTCCTGGACTGTCAGGTCTGGAGTGAACCAAAGGCTATATCTGTTCCTGGACTGTCAGGTCTGGAGTGAACCAAAGGCTATATCTGTTCCTGGACTGTCAGGTCTGGAGTGAACCAAAGGCTATATCTGTTACTGGACTGTCAGGTCTGGACTGAACCAAGGGCTATATCTGTTCCTGGACTGTCAGGTCTGGAGTGAACTAAGGTCTATCTATATCTGCTCCTGGACTGTCAGGTCTGGAGTGAACCAAGGGCTATATCTGTTCCTGGACTGTCAGGTCTGGAGTGAACCAAAGGCTATATCTGTTCCTGGACTGTCAGGTCTGGAGTGAACCAAGGGCTATATCTGTTCCTGGTTCTCCATTGTTTGAATGGGGCATGTTTATTTTAGATGGTGAGGAAAGCATTTTTAAAGAATAACCAGGCATCCTCTACTGACGGGATGAGGTCAATATCCTTCCAAGATACCCGGGCCAGGTCGATTAGAAAGGCCTGCTCGCTTGACCGCAGACCCTTTACGGATGCAGGCAATAAGGCAGTGATCGCTGAGATCTTCGTTGATACAGCAGAGTTGTATTTGGAGGGAAGGTTGGTTAGGATGATATCTATGAGGGTGCCTGTGTTTACGGATTCGGGGTCGTACCTGGTAGGTTCATTGATAATTTGTGTTAAGTGTTAAGCATGTCCCAGTTTAGGTCACCTAACAGCACGAGCTCTGAAGATAGATGGGGGGCAATCAATTCGCATATGGTGTCCAGGGCACAGCTGGGGGCAGAAGGTGGTCTATAGCAAGCGGCAACAGTAAGAGACTTGTTTCTGGAGAGGTGGCTTTTTAAAGTAGAAGCTACAATTGTTTGGGCACAGACCTGGATAGTAAGACAGAACTCTGCAGGCTAACTCCGCCCCCTTTGGCAGTTCTATGTTGTTGGAAAATGTTTTAGTTAGGGGTGGAAATTTCAGGGTTTTTGGTGCTTTTACTAAGCCAGGATTCAGACACGGCTAGGACATCCGGGTTGGCAGTGTGCTAAAGCAGTGAATAAAACAAACTTAGGGAGGAGGCTTCTGATGTTAACATGCATGAAACCAAGGTTTTTACAGTTACAGAAGTCAACAAATGAGAGCACCTGGGGAATGGGAGTGGAGCTAGGCACTGCAATGCCTGGATTAACCTCTGCATCACCAGAGGAACAGAGGAGGAGTAGGATGAGGGTACGGCTAAAGGCTAAAAGAACTGGTCGTCTAGTACGTTCAGAACAGAGTAAAAGGAGCAGGTTTCTGGGCACGGTAGAATAGATTCAAGGGATAATGTACAGACAAAGGTAATGGTAGGATGTGAATACAGTGGGGGTAAACCTGTACATTGAGTGATGATGAAAGAGATATGGTCTCTAGAAATATCATTTAAACCAGGTGATGTCACCGCAAGTGTGGGAGGTGGAACTAAAGTGTTAACTAAGGCGTATTGAGCAGGGCTAGAGGCTCTACAGTGAAATAAGGCAATAATTACTCATAAAAACAGCAATGGACAAGCCATATTGATGTTAGGGAGAGGCATGCGTAGCCTAATGATCACAGCAGTCCAGTGAGTGGCTTCAGGCAGCTAGCGGGCTGGGGCTAGCAAGCTAGCAGAAGGGCCTTTGAGGGACGTCGTGACGGAAGAAAGTCTGTTGTCCCCCCCTCGTGCTGTGATGTCGGCAGACGGATCAGTAGGGCTCCGTGTGGTAAACCAGGCCAATTGGCAGAATAGGTATAGTGGCCAAAGAATATGTCCGATTGGCCTCTTAAGCTAACAGTCCGATGTGCTCTAGACAGCTAGGGTCCGCGGCTAGCAAGCTAGCAGATGGGCCTAGCAAGACTAGAATATGAATGTCATCTGTTACTAGCAAATTATTGATTTCATGAACCTTGTTTCATAAACGACGTATGTTAACATGGGCTATCTTCTCGAATGTTTACTTGTTTTCATTGCTTTACTGGGAAATGTAGCGAAGTAAATAGCAGAAGTACGTTTCTTATGTTAGTGCAGGTTGAGCTGCACACAGTGGACTTCCTACTAGGGCACACCGCCTCAGTGCTAACAGTGGACTTCCTATTAGGGCACACCGCCTCAGTGATAACAGTATAACTCTGGTTCACACCGCCTCAGTGCTAACAGTGGACTTCCTATTAGGGCACACCGCCTCAGTGATAACAGTATAACTCTGGTTCACACCACCTCAGTGATAACAGCATAACTCTGGTTCACACCGCCTCAGTGCTAACAGCATAACTCTGGTTCACACCACATCAGTGCTAACAGTATAACTCTGGTTCATAGGCTCATGATTACTGAATACAATATCTGTAGGATCAGCAGAGGCATTCAGAGCAGTTAGAGGGACATCAATTAGGTTAGTTACATTGTGTCTACCAACGCCCCTGGTTTAATGTACATTTGCTGACGCATTATGACAACTCAGCGTCACAATGGATTAACTGAGCTGGACTTGAGTCATTGATAAGTCATTGTGTCAACACAGCCTTATAATGCTGTGAAAGGATCCAGGAACCCAAGTGATTTGGGTGGTTCCCATCCTCCTTATAACGCTGTGAAAGGATCCAGGAACCCAAGTGATTTGGGTGGATCCCATCCTCCTTATAATGCTGTGAAAGGATCCAGGAACCCAAGTGATTTAGGTGGATCCCATCCTCCTTATAATGCTGTGAAAGGATCCAGGAACCCAAGTGATTTGGTTGGATCCCATCCTCCTTATAATGCTGTGAAAGGATCCAGGAACCCAAGTGATTTGGGTGGATCCCATCCTCCTTATAACGCTGTGAAAGGATCCAGGAACCTGAACTTGATTTTTCCAAAAAGATAGATCGGAAGAACAAGCATGAGTCTCTAGTAGAAAGTAAAAGTCTGCATTAAACCGTTTGCAATACAGGAAAATAGCCTTACGCTTGAGTAAATTACAAATACCCCTGACATTAATTGAACAAAGGGATTAAGACAAACTTCAACCAACAACCTTGTTATGCTAATATGAGCTTTTCCTAAGGACATGTAACTCAAAAGGATTTCCAGCCCATTATTAACCCCTCCAAAAAAAACAAATATTGGTCATAAAGTATTGTTACTCCCACAAGGGGGAGACATTGTGTAGACTTTACAATAAGCAGTTAATCACCAACAGTTAGTGTTTAGTTTACCAGTTCTCAGGTCAGCCTTTTCTCATTCAAGTGTTTGTGTACACTATTTATAATAAAAGGCTGTAAAAAAAGGCTGTAAAAATCATTTTTTTGGCCTGACAGTTCTGTCCGAGTTAAACTCTGTCTCAAATGTTCTGATTTGGCCACATTTCTTTCCCATCTATGATCATGGCAGTTTTCCTTTCAGGCTACAGCCTTCATCGGCCACAGTTTCTCTCTTATCACTTTGTCTGCTGAGGTCAGATCCTCTGTGAACCTCAATTTTAGCTTGATGAGGAATTCACAATTCTTCGCTCGCCTCCAGAGAAGATCTCGTGCAGATCTGTTCTTCGCTCGCATCCAGAGGAGATCCTGTGTAGATCTGTTCTTCGCTCGCCTCCAGAGAATATCCTGTGTAGATCTGTTCTTCACTCGCCTCCAGAGAAGATCCTGTGTAGATCTGTTCTTCACTCGCCTCCAGAGAAGATCCTGTGTAGATCTGTTCTTCACTCGCCTCCAGAGAAGATCCTGTGTAGATCTGTTAGTGAACCGAGTGATGGTTGTCCTCGGTCTCTTGATCCTTGAATCTTCCCAAACGATGAACGAAGTCTACATTTTCCTTAAGTTTAGCTTTTGATTCGGGAATGACAGCTCCACAGATGTCAACAGCTCTGCATTTGATGTCCTCACCCGCCTGCGCTGGTATCTCTCCACCTCATTCACCTTCTGCTCGAGTTCAGACACCTTCTTTTCATTTTCCTGGCAGATAACTTCCACTTTCTTCATGTCACTTTTGAGGTTTTTCACTTCTCCAAAGATAAAGTCAACAGATTTTTACATTGCCTCAGTTTTCATCGTATTCTCCCTATTCTCCTCCAAGCCATTTGCCCTTTCATCTATCTTTGCTGTCAAAAGCATTACAATATTGTTTTGTACCTCAAGAAGTGACATACCCTCTTGGCCTCTCATCTTTTCCCCCTGGGGCTTGACTGGAGTGCCGGGGTCGTAAGGTAACGGCCTGAGCTGGGGACTGGAGGGGCGCAATTTGTGAGCATTGTTGTCCGTGCTCACCACATTATCATCACCCATTGCAGTATTCCCCCCCACAGTTACATTCTGAAGAGGAGTACCCAAGATGTCCATCTGACGATCTCTCCATTTCTTTCCTTTTGGTTCTGGTCTTGGAAGTTTCCATGTACGTTCGACAAGCTAGTTTTTGAGCTAGCTAGCTAGCTTATCTGGCTATCTAATGTTGTCACAAACTTAGTTTTAGAGGTGAATAACTTGCAGAAAGTAATCAATTACTTTGGTAAGCAAAAAGTTTATTTCTTTCCGATTTGGTCCTGCCGTACATACCTACACGTACGCTACGGTCACAAGACGCAGGCCTCCTAACTGTCCCTAGAATTTCTAAGCAAACAGCTGGAGGCAGGGCTTTCTCCTATAGAGCTCCATTTTTATGGAATGGTCTGCCTACCCATGTGAGAGACGCCGACTCGGTCTCAACCTTTAAGTCTTTACTGAAGACTCATCTCTTCAGTAGGTCCTATGATTGAGTGTAGTCTGGCCCAGGAGTGTGAAGGTGAACGGAAAGGCAATGGAGCAACGAACCGCCCTTGCTGTCTCTGCCTGGCCGGTTCCCCTCTTTCCACTGGGATTCTCTGCCTCTAACCCTATTACAGGGGCTGGCTTACTGGGGCTCTCTCATACTGTCCCTGGGAGGGGTGTGTCACTTGAGTGGGTTGAGTCACTGACGTGATCTTCCTGTCTGGGTTGGCGTCCCCCCCTTGGGTTGTGCCGTGGCAGAGATCTTTGTGGGCTATACTCAGCCTTGTCTCAGGATGGTAAGTTGGTGGTTGAAAATATCCCTCTAGTGGTGTGGGGGCTGTGCTTTGGCAAAGTGGGTGGGGTTATATCCTTCCTGTTTGGCCCTGTCCGGGGGTGGGGCCACAGTGTCTCCTGATCCCTCCTGTCTCATTCTCCAGTATTTATGCTGCAGCAGTTTAAGTGTCGGGGGGCCAGGGTCAGTTTGTTATATCTGGAGTACTTATCCTGTCTTATCCGGTGTCCTGTGTGAATTTAAGTATGCTCTCTCTAATTCTCTCTCTAATCCCAGACCTGCTGTTTTCAACTCTCTAGAGACAGCAGGAGCGGTAGAGATACTCTTAATGATAGGCTATGAAAAGCCAACTGACATTTACTCCTGAGGTGCTGACTTGCTGCACCCTCGACAACTACTGTGATTATTATTATTTGACCATGCTGGTCATTTATGAACATTTGAACATCTTGGCAATGTTCTGTTATAATCTCCACCCGGCACAGCCAGAAGAGGACTGGCCACCCCTCATAGCCTGGTTCCTCTCTAGGTTTCTTCCTGGGTTTTGGCCTTTCTAGGGAGTTTTTCCTAGCCACCGTGCCTCTACACCTGCATTGCTTGCTGTTTGTGGTTTTAGGCTGGGTTTCTGTACAGCACTTTGAGATATCAGCTGATGTAAGAAGGGCTTTATAAATACATTTGATTTGATACTCTTTTTCCACATTATAGCAAGGGGTGTAAAGCCATAACACAAGTTTTTCCAGCAGCAGACTATGATCAACAATGTTAAAAGCCACACGGAAGTCTAAAAAGACAGCCCCCACAATACTTGTATACATTTTATCATGTGCCTTAAAACTGCATTGTTGGTTAAGGGCTTTTTTAAAGTAAGCATTTCACAAATACCTGTTGTATTTGGAGGATGTGACAAATATAATTTGATTTGATTTATCAGTAAATGTAAAAAAATAAATAAAAAAAATCAATCTGTACTTTTAAGTATATTTGAGCAATTTCATTTACTTTTTGTACTTAAGTACATTTAAAACCAAATAAATGTAGACTTTTACTCAAGTAATATTTTTCTGGTTGACTCACTTTTACTTGAGTAATTTTCTAGTAAGGTATATTTATTGGGTACTTTTTGCACCACTGGGAAAACATCAACAGGTGAACTGTCTATGAGGGTAACATCGATCAAAGGTTTCATGCGTTAACGTTGCAGATGTTACACTATAACACATTCACACCATATTTGACTAAACCACCCACAAGGTACTGTGCAAATAATACTGGTAATTCCCCTTGTGTGTAGGCGAGTCGAGTCATAAGCATAGATATAAGGTTCCACGTGTGGTCTGTAGTCTTTCTGGTTAGGCTGCTGTTAGTTTAGTTCTACTTCCTCCCTGTGATCTGCCTGAAAACTGTTGGACAAAAGTAAGTTAAGCATTTTATTACTCTGTTGTCATGTTCATATTCACACCATAAAATGATCGATCATGTGATCTAAATTAAAACCGACAGTGTCCATTCACGGACAAGCATACATTTCCTATAATGGATGTTGTAACCTCGCCTACTGTACATTTTAAACAACTTGGGTGTGTATAACTTATTGAAAATGAAAATGTTGTTTGATCTTGTAATTAACTATGGTCAAAAACACGTGATATTATTATACAAGGAAATATTACATTAGTTATGTTATTTTGTTTTGCTATGAAATGGCCTGTCATTATAGATGGAATTATCGTGATAACTAATACTTCATCACATTGACGTTTCTTTCTACATAGAGGACTATAGACAGTGGAATTTCTATAACTTCTTGGTTTCTTTTCGGGTAAAAAAAAACCCAACAACGTCACATTTACCGGACCGGAAGTGACGACTGACTGAGGTATTTGTACAGACTCGCCTTTGATCCGAGATATTTCTTTCTGGAGGGTGAGTCACTGGTCTAATGCCAGAAGGACAGGGACTTAACAGACCTATTTAACCCGGGTTCCTCTTCTGCTGACTGTAATATTGACATATTATCCCCTGTAACCACGTAGCTAGTTAGTTAGCAGTTATGGATAACAACAATGTTCTGACGCCATTTCGCTACACAGACAACACCCGCTAACGTCAGCCAGCTCGGTTAAAAAAAAAGTTTCACCATCTCAGACAATTTGATACATGTTTGTGCACCACATTTAAAATGTGAAATAACAGCATAGCCTACAAAGTTGTACTGGAGGGGAAATGAACTCTGGAGGGGAAATTAAGCAATATGACTTCGTGCTCCACACAATGCAATTTTAACCTCACTAGCTGACTACCACTGTAGCTGTATTTCAACATATTTTAAAATATACGCGGTGTGTGCGTGTAGGCAAACATTTTAAACCTGGTCTGAGGGAAACACTACATACATGGTATGATAAAATCGTCACTGTGTAGCTTATATGTGTCCTTTGTCTATTCATTTCCTCCCAATTCAAAAGCAGGAAGTGCTGAACCCGTCACACCAGCTGTGGTCTGAATATGTTTAACCACGTAGCTATATAATGCATTCATTACAGGGAAAATCAACCAGTAGGACACATTGTATTAATGCGATGTTCCTCTGTCTCTCCCCTACAAGCCGCCACACCTGCTGTTGTCTAAATAGTGGAATTAGCTGTATGTAATGTAGCTGTAATTTGGAAACAGGAAGAGTAGACGCTGCCTCTGCACCAGCTAATTGTTGATCCTAATAAATGCTACTACTATAACATTCTACTAATGTGATATTTCTGTCTCCCCTACAGGTGTTATCAACATTTCTGCAGTAAAGGAGGAGAACTTTTACTCTCCCATTAAACCTTCCTCTCAGACAGATACATTTCTTTGTCTGGTTAATCTCTGCTGCCATGGAGACGTAAACAACCCCAGGAGGGTTGTTCCATTCAGGGGGAGAGGGTTGACCAACCATACCCAGGGCTGTGTGTGTGTGTGTGTTCTGTCCATATTCACCAAGTGGACAGAGTTGTTTGGCCTAGTCTGGTGGTTACAGACAGACAGACAGACAGACAGACAGACAGACAGACAGACAGACACAGGCAGACAGACACAGGCAGACAGACACAGACAGACAGACAGACACAGGCAGACAGACACAGGCAGACAGACACTTCTCTGTGGCTCAGACACTACTTACTTTTTTATAAAATAATCTGCTAAATGGCATATCATATATTATTATAAGGTGTTCTGGCATATTGTGATATACTATTATGACACAAGGTTGTCGGTTTCTCTTCTGTAGGTTGTTAGTCAGATCAGTTCCGGAACCTTCAGTTTTATTTCTGATGTGTGAGATGACGGGTCACGCATTACTGATTCCATCAATCACGTGTGTTTTCGTGTGTGTGTGTGTGTGTTCCCCCTGCCCTGGGTTACTCATCCCTCTCTCCCTGAGGAGAATGGCCCTTCCTTTTCTCTAATTCTACAAAATCTTCATCAAAAAAACTCCATCTAGAAGCTAAATCTAGACTCTAATAGCCGTATATCTAGATTCTAGGCTGTCTATATCTAGACTGTCTACCCTGTTTGTAAATGGACACCCTAGTCCATCTCCAGAAGAGCCCGTTCCTCATTGGTCTGTGTCGAAACGGAGCCCCAGTTAACCTGCAGTATGACAACTCCTCAGGTAGGCCTCACACAGACACGTTAGACACACATTGCAGTATGACAACTCCTCAGGTAGGCCTCACACAGACACGTTAGACACACATTGCAGTATGACAACTCCTCAGGTAGGCCTCACACAGACACGTTAGACACACATTGCAGTATGACAACTCCTCAGGTAGGCCTCACACAGACACAGACACGTTAGACACACATTGCAGTATGACAACTCCTCAGGTAGGCCTCACACAGACACGTTAGACACACATTGCAGTATGACAACTCCTCAGGTAGGCCTCACACAGACACGTTAGACACACATTGCAGTATGACAACTCCTCAGGTAGGCCTCACACAGACACAGACATGTTAGACACAAGGAATCCTGTACAGAATAAATATATTCCAAAACATGCATGTTGTTTGCAACAAGACACTAAAGTAAAACTGCAAAAAATGTGGCAAATGGATCAACTTTATGTCCTGAATACAAAGCGTTATGTTTTGGGACAAATCCAACAATGCATCACTGAGTACCGCTTCATATGTTCAAGCATTGTGGTGGCTGCATCATGTTATGGGTATGCTTGTCATCAGCATGTACTAGGGAATGGCGCAGCGGTCTAAGGCACTATATCGCAGTGCTAGAGGTGTCACTACAGACCCTGGTTCGATCCCTGGCCGTGATCGGGAGTCCCAAAGGGTGGCGCACAATTTGCCCAGCGTCGTCCGGGTGAAGGGAGGTTTTGGTTTCTAAAAACAAGTTTTTAGAAATGTTTGCAAATTGCAAAAAAAATAAACAAGCTGAACACAGTTCCATAAGTATTCAGAC
The DNA here is from genome assembly GCF_023373465.1 of Oncorhynchus keta. NCBI lineage: Eukaryota > Metazoa > Chordata > Actinopteri > Salmoniformes > Salmonidae > Oncorhynchus > Oncorhynchus keta. Next base: position 440,085 of record NW_026290923.1, on the reverse strand, counting down.
CCTTTACTCAGTACTTTGTTGAAGCACCTTTGGCAGCGATTACAGCCTCGATTCTTCTTGGGTCTGACGCTACAAGCTTGGCACACCTGTATTTGGGGAGTTTCTCCCATTCTTTCTCTGCAGATCCTCTCAAACTCTGTCAGGTTGGATGGGGAGTTTCTCCCATTCTTCTCTGCAGATCCTCTCATGCTCTGTCAGGTTGGATGGGGAGTTTCTCCCATTCTTCTCTGCAGATCCTCTCAAGCTCTGTCAGGTTGGATGGGGAGTTTCTCCCATTCTTCTCTGCAGATCCTCTCAAGCTCTGTCAGGTTGGATGGGGAGTTTCTCCCATTCTTCTCTGCAGATCCTCTCAGGCTCTGTCAGGTTGGATGGGGAGTTTCTCCCATTCTTCTCTGCAGATCCTCTCAGGCTCTGTCATGTTGGATGGGGAGTTTCTCCCATTCTTCTCTGCAGATCCTCTCAGGCTCTGTCACGTTGGATGGGGAGTGTTATTTTCAGGTCTCAGAGATGTTAGATCGGGTTCAAGTCCGGGCTGTGGTTTGGCTTATCAAGGACATTGAGACTTTTCCCGAAGCCACTCCTGTGTTGTCTTGGCAGTGTGCTTAGGGTCCTTGTCCTGTTGGAAGATGAACCATAACCCCAGTCTGATGTCCTGAGCTCTCTTCCCCTCAAGGATCTCTCTGTACTCTGCCACTGAAAACCATCCCCACAGTATGATGCTGCCACCACCATGCTTCACCGTAGGGAATGGTGCCTGGTTTCCCAGTCCCTGCCACTGAAAACCATCCCCACAGTATGATGCTGCCACCACCATGCTTCACCGTAGGGAATGGTGCCTGGTTTCCCAGTCCCTGCCACTGAAAACCACCCCCACAGTATGATGCTGCCACCACCATGCTTCACCGTAGGGATGGTGCCAGGTTTCCTCCAGATGTGACGCTTGGCATTCAGGCCAAAGAGTTCGATCTTGGTTTCATCAGATTGAATCTTGTTTCTCGTGGTCTGAGAGTACACACTGTACACACACACACTCACCTTACAGACACGCTGTACACACACACACACACACACACTCACCTTACAGACACGCTGTACACACACACACACACTCACCTTACAGACACACTGTACACACACACACTCACCTTACAGACACGCTGTACACACACACACACACACACTCACCTTACAGACACGCTGTACACACACACACACACTCACCTTACAGACACGCTGTACACACACACACACTCACCTTACAGACACGCTGTACACACACACACACTCACCTTACAGACACGCTGTACACACACACACACTCACCTTACAGACACGCTGTACACACACACACACACACTCACCTTACAGACACGCTGTACACACACACACACTCACCTTACAGACACGCTGTACACACACACACACTCACCTTACAGACACGCTGTACACACACACACACACTCACCTTACAGACACGCTGTACACACACACACACACTCACCTTACAGACACGCTGTACACACACACACACTCACCTTACAGACACGCTGTACACACAGACACGCTGTACACACACACACACACACACACACACACACACGCTGTACACACACACACACACACACTCACCTTACAGACACGCTGCACACACACACACACACACTCACCTTACAGACACGCTGTACACACACACACACTCACCTTACAGACACGCTGTACACACACACACACACCTTACACACACGCTGTACACACACACACACACGCTGAACACACACACTCACCTTACAGACACGCTGTACACACACTCACCTTACAGACACGCTGTACACACACACACACACTCACCTTACACACGCTGTACACACACTCACCTTACAGACACGATGTACACTCTAGTCAAGGACCATATCACCTCCACCCTACCTGACACCCTAGACCCACTCCAATTTGCTTACCGCCCAAATAGGTCCACAGACGATGCAATCTCAACCACACTGCACACTGCCCTAACCCATCTGGACAAGAGGAATACCTATGTGAGAATGCTGTTCATCGACGACAGCTCGGCATTTAACACCATAGTACCCTCCAAGCTCGTCATCAAGCTCGAGACCCTGGGTCTCGACCCCGCCCTGTGCAACTGGGTACTGGACTTCCTGACGGGCCGCCCCCAGGTGGTGAGGGTAGGCAACAACATCTCCACCCCGCTGATCCTCAACACTGGGGCCCCACAAGGGTGCGTTCTGAGCCCTCTCCTGTACTCCCTGTTCACCCACGACTGCGTGGCCACGCACGCCTCCAACTCAATCATCAAGTTTGCGGACGACACAACAGTGGTAGGCTTGATTATCAACAACGACGAGACGGCCTACAGGGAGGAGGTGAGGGCCCTCGGAGTGTGGTGTCAGGAAAATAACCTCACACTCAACGTCAACAAAACTAAGGAGATGATTGTGGACTTCAGGAAACAGCAGAGGGAACACCCCTCTATCGACATCGATGGGACAGTAGTGGAGAGGGTAGTAAGTTTTAAGTTCCTCTGCGTACACATCACAGACAAACTGAATTGGTCCACTCACACAGACAGCATTGTGAAGAAGGCGCAACAGCGCCTCTTCAACCTCAGAAGGCTGAAGAAATTCGGCTTGTCACCAAAAGCACTCACAAACTTCTACAGATGCACAATCGAGAGCATCCTGGCGGGCTGTATCACCGCCTGGTACGGCAACTGCTCCGCCCACAACCGTAAGGCTCTCCAGAGGGTAGTGAGGTCTGCACAACGCATCACCGGGGGCAAACTACCTGCCCTCCAGGACACCTACACCACCCGATGTCACAGGAAGGCCATAAAGATCATCAAGGACAACAACCACCCGAGCCACTGCCTGTTCACCCCGCTATCATCCAGAAGGCGAGGTCAGTACAGGTGCATCAAAGCTGGGACCGAGAGACTGAAAAACTGCTTCTATCTCAAGGCCATCAGACTGTTCAACAGCCACCACTAACATTGAGTGGCTGCTGCCAACACACTGTCATTGACACTGACTCAACTCCAGCCACTTTAATAATGGGAATTGATGGGAAATGATGTAAAATATATCACTAGCCACTTTAAACAATGCTACCTAATATAATGTTTACATACCCTACATTATTCATCTCATATGAATATGTATATACTGTACTCTATATCATCTACTGCATCCTTATGTAATACATGTATCACTAGCCACTTTAACTATGCCACTTTGTTTACTTTGTCTACATACTCATCTCATATGTATATACTGTACTCGATACCATCTATTGTATCTTGCCTATGCCGCTCTGTACCATCACTCATTCATATATCCTTATGTACATATTCTTTATCCCCTTACACTGTGTATAAGACAGGAGTTTTGGAATTGTTAGTTAGATTACTTGTTGGTTATCACTGCATTGTCGGAACTAGAAGCACAAGCATTTCGCTACACTCGCATTAACATCTGCTAACCATGTGTATGTGACAAATAAATTTGATTTGATTTTTTATTTGATTTGATTTTGACTCACCTTACAGACACGCTGTACACACACACACCTTACAGACACGCTGTACACACACACACACACTCACCTTACAGACACGCTGTACACACACACACACACTCACCTTACAGACACGCTGTACACACACACACCTTACAGACACGCTGTACACACACACACACACACACCTTACAGACACGCTGTACACACACACACCTTACAGACACGCTGTACACACACACACACACTCACCTTACAGACACGCTGTACACACACTCACCTTACAGACACGCTGTACACACACACACACACACACACACACACTCACCTTACAGACACGCTGTACACACACACACACACACACACACTCACCTTACAGAAACGCTGTACACACACACACACACACACTCACCTTATAAAGTTGTGATTATTATTTTTCTCCTCAGAATTGTTCCGTATCTCGACCTTTGCCCTCTTCCCGACTGCAGCTGTAACAGAGCGCACCCTGGCCAGGGCAGGATGGTTCTATACTGGTGTTGGAGACAGGGTGCAGTGTTTCAGGTGGGTGATGGTTCTATACTGGGGTTGGAGACAGGGTGCAGTGTTTCAGGTGGGTGATGGTTCTATACTGGGGTTGGTGACAGGGTGCAGTGTTTCAGGTGGGTGATGGTTCTATACTGGTGTTGGAGACAGGGTGCAGTGTTTCAGGTGGGTGATGGTTCTATACTGGGGTTGGAGACAGGGTGCAGTGTTTCAGGTGGGTGATGGTTCTATACTGGTGTTGGAGACAGGGTGCAGTGTTTCAGGTGGGTGATGGTTCTATACTGGGGTTGGAGACAGGGTGCAGTGTTTCAGGTGGGTGATGGTTCTATACTGGGGTTGGGAGACAGGGTGCAGTGTTTCAGGTGGGTGATGGTTCTATACTGGGGTTGGGAGACAGGGTGCAGTGTTTCAGGTGGGTGATGGTTCTATACTGGTGTTGGAGACAGGGTGCAGTGTTTCAGGTGGGTGATGGTTCTATACTGGGGTTGGAGACAGGGTGCAGTGTTTCAGGTGGGTGATGGTTCTATACTGGTGTTGGAGACAGGGTGCAGTGTTTCAGGTGGGTGATGGTTCTATACTGGGGTTGGAGACAGGGTGCAGTGTTTCAGGTGGGTGATGGTTCTATACTGGGGTTGGGAGACAGGGTGCAGTGTTTCAGGTGGGTGATGGTTCTATACTGGTGTTGGAGACAGGGTGCAGTGTTTCAGGTGGGTGATGGTTCTATACTGGTGTTGGAGACAGGGTGCAGTGTTTCAGGTGGGTGATGGTTCTATACTGGTGTTGGAGACAGGGTGCAGTGTTTCAGGTGGGTGATGGTTCTATACTGGTGTTGGAGACAGGGTGCAGTGTTTCAGGTGGGTGATGGTTCTATACTGGTGTTGGAGACAGGGTGCAGTGTTTCAGGTGGGTGATGGTTCTATACTGGTGTTGGAGCCAGGGTGCAGTGTTTCAGGTGGGTGATGGTTCTATACTGGGGTTGGAGACAGGGTGCAGTGTTTCAGGTGGGTGATGGTTCTATACTGGTGTTGGAGACAGGGTGCAGTGTTTCAGGTGGGTGATGGTTCTATACTGGTGTTGGAGACAGGGTGCAGTGTTTCAGGTGGGTGATGGTTCTATACTGGTGTTGGAGACAGGGTGCAGTGTTTCAGGTGGGTGATGGTTCTATACTGGTGTTGGAGACAGGGTGCAGTGTTTCAGGTGGGTGATGGTTCTATACTGGTGTTGGAGACACCTACCTACTAATTGATATGTTGCTGCTCCAGGTGTAACGTGACATCTAATTGATATGCTCCAGGTGTAACGTGACATCTAATTGATATGCTCCAGGTGTAACGTGACATCTAATTGATATGCTCCAGGTGTAACGTGACATCTAATTGATATGCTCCAGGTGTAACGTGACATCTAATTGATATGCTCCAGGTGTAACGTGACATCTAATTGATATGCTCCAGGTGTAACGTGACATCTAATTGATATGCTCCAGGTGTAACGTGACATCTAATTGATATGCTCCAGGTGTAACGTGACATCTAATTGATATGCTCCAGGTGTAACGTGACATCTAATTGATATGCTCCAGGTGTAACGTGACATCTAATTGATATGATCAAGGTGTAACGTGACATCTAATTGATATGCTCCAGGTGTAACGTGACATCTAATTGATATGCTCCAGGTGTAACGTGACATCTAATTGATATGCTCCAGGTGTAACGTGACATCTAATTGATATGCTCCAGGTGTAACGTGACATCTAATTGATATGCTCCAGGTGTAACGTGACATCTAATTGATATGCTCCAGGTGTAACGTGACATCTAATTGATATGCTCCAGGTGTAACGTGACATCTAATTGATATGATCAAGGTGTAACGTGACATCTAATTGATATGCTCCAGGTGTAACGTGACATCTAATTGATATGCTCCAGGTGTAACGTGACATCTAATTGATATGCTCCAGGTGTAACGTGACATCTAATTGATATGCTCCAGGTGTAACGTGACATCTAATTGATATGCTCCAGGTGTAACGTGACATCTAATTGATATGCTCCAGGTGTAACGTGACATCTAATTGATATGCTCCAGGTGTAACGTGACATCTAATTGATATGCTCCAGGTGTAACGTGACATCTAATTGATATGCTCCAGGTGTAACGTGACATCTAATTGATATGCTCCAGGTGTAACGTGACATCTAATTGATATGATCAAGGTGTAACGTGACATCTAATTGATATGCTCCAGGTGTAACGTGACATCTAATTGATATGCTCCAGGTGTAACGTGACATCTAATTGATATGCTCCAGGTGTAACGTGACATCTAATTGATATGCTCCAGGTGTAACGTGACATCTAATTGATATGCTCCAGGTGTAACGTGACATCTAATTGATATGCTCCAGGTGTAACGTGACATCTAATTGATATGCTCCAGGTGTAACGTGACATCTAATTGATATGATCAAGGTGTAACGTGACATCTAATTGATATGCTCCAGGTGTAACGTGACATCTAATTGATATGCTCCAGGTGTAACGTGACATCTAATTGATATGCTCCAGGTGTAACGTGACATCTAATTGATATGCTCCAGGTGTAACGTGACATCTAATTGATATGCTCCAGGTGTAACGTGACATCTAATTGATATGCTCCAGGTGTAACGTGACATCTAATTGATATGCTCCAGGTGTAACGTGACATCTAATTGATATGCTCCAGGTGTAACGTGACATCTAATTGATATGCTCCAGGTGTAACGTGACATCTAATTGATATGCTCCAGGTGTAACGTGACATCTAATTGATATGCTCCAGGTGTAACGTGACATCTAATTGATATGCTCCAGGTGTAACGTGACATCTAATTGATATGCTCCAGGTGTAACGTGACATCTAATTGATATGCTCCAGGTGTAACGTGACATCTAATTGATATGCTCCAGGTGTAACGTGACATCTAATTGATATGCTCCAGGTGTAACGTGACATCTAATTGATATGCTCCAGGTGTAACGTGACATCTAATTGATATGCTCCAGGTGTAACGTGACATCTAATTGATATGCTCCAGGTGTAACGTGACATCTAATTGATATGCTCCAGGTGTAACGTGACATCTAATTGATATGCTCCAGGTGTAACGTGACATGTCATTGATATGCTCCAGGTGTAACGTGACATCTAATTGATATGATCAAGGTGTAACGTGACATCTAATTGATATGCTCCAGGTGTAACGTGACATCTAATTGATATGCTCCAGGTGTAACGTGACATCTAATTGATATGATCCAGGTGTAACGTGACATCTAATTGATATGATCCAGGTGTAACGTGACATCTAATTGATATGCTCCAGGTGTAACGTGACATCTAATTGATATGCTCCAGGTGTAACGTGACATCTAATTGATATGCTCCAGGTGTAACGTGACATCTAATTGATATGCTCCAGGTGTAACGTGACATCTAATTGATATGCTCCAGGTGTAACGTGACATCTAATTGATATGCTCCAGGTGTAACGTGACATCTAATTGATATGCTCCAGGTGTAACGTGACATCTAATTGATATGCTCCAGGTGTAACGTGACATCTAATTGATATGCTCCAGGTGTAACGTGACATCTAATTGATATGCTCCAGGTGTAACGTGACATCTAATTGATATGCTCCAGGTGTAACGTGACGACGGAGGGATGGCAGACAGGTGACTGTCCTACCGAGAGACACAGACAGATGTCTCCTTCTTGCGCCTTCATCCAGAGTCTACCCTCTACTGCCAACCTCCTCTCCTCTTCTCACAGCGCCTTCTCTCCGCTATGCAACGCGCACGTCATACCGGTGAGATCGTTGTGATGATGATGATTAAATTGTATTTGTCACATGTTCCGAATACAACAGGTGTCGACCTTATGGGGGAATGGTTGGGGTGATGATGGTTTTTGTGGTGATGATGGGGGTGATGGTGGTGGGGGTTATAATGATAGTTATGGTGGTGGAGGTTATAATGATCATTGGGGTGATGATGGTGGGGGTTATAATGATCGTTGTGGTGATGATGGTGGGGGTTATAATGATCATTGGGGTGATGATGGTGGGGGTTATAATGATCGTTGTGGTGATGATGGTGGGGGTTATAATGATCGTTGTGGTGATGATGGTGGGGGTTATAATGATCATTGGGGTGATGATGGTGGGGGTTATAATGATCGTTGTGGTGATGATGGTGGGGGTTATAATGATCATTGGGGTGATGATGGTGGGGGTTATAATGATCGTTGTGGTGATGATGGTGGGGGTTATAATGATCGTTGTGGTGATGATGGTGGGGGTTATAATGATCGTTGTGGTGATGGTGGGGGTTATAATGATCGTTGGGGTGATGATGGTGGGGGTTATAATGATCGTTGGGGTGATGGTGGTGGGGGTTATAATGATCTTTGGGGTGATGGTGGTGGGGGTTATAATGATCTTTGGGGTGATGGTGGTGGGGGTTATAATGATCTTTGGGGTGATGATGACGGTGTGACTGGGGTGATGGTTTTTGTGGTGGGGATGATAATGATCTTTGGGGTGATGGTGGTGGGGGTTATAATGATCTTTGGGGTGATGATGACGGTGTGACTGGGGTGATGGTTTTTGTGGTGGGGGTGATAATGATCTTTGGGGTGATGGTGGTGGGGGTTATAATGATCTTTGGGGTGATGGTGGTGGGGGTGATAATGGTGGTGGGGGTTATAATGATCTTTGGGGTGATGGTGGTGGGGGTTATAATGATAGTTATGGTGGTGGAGGTTATAGTGATAGTTGTTGTGATGGTGGTGTGGGTTATAATGATCATTGGGGTGATGATGGTGGGGGTTATAATGATCGTTGGGGTGATGGTGGTGGGGGTTATAATGATAGTTGGGGTGATGATGGTGTTGGGGGTTATAATGATAGTTGTGGTGATGGTGGGGTTATAATGATCGTTGGGGTGATGGTGGTGGGGGTTATAATGATCGTTGGGGTGATGGTGGTGGGGGTTATAATGATAGTTGGGGTGATGATGGTGTTGGGGGTTATAATGATAGTTGTGGTGATGGTGGGGGTTATAATGATAGTTGTGGTGATGGGGGTGATGGTGGGGGTTATAATGATCATTGGGGTGGTGGGGGTTATAATGATAGTTGGGGTGATGGGGGTGATGATGTTGGGGGTTATAATGATAGTTGGGGTGATGGGGGTGATGGTGGTGGGGGTTATAATGATAGTTGGGGTGATGGGGGTGATGATGTTGGGGGTTATAATGATAGTTGTGGTGATGGTGGTGTTGGGGGTTATAATGATAGTTGGGGTGATGGTGGTTGGGGGTTATAATGATAGTTGGGGTGATGGGGGTGATGGTGTTGGGGGTTATAATGATAGTTGTGGTGATGGTGGTGTTGGGGGTTATAATGATAGTTGTGGGGGTTATAATGATAGTTGGGGTGATGATGGTGGGGGTTATAATGATTGTTGGGGTGATGATGGTGGGGGTTATAATGATAGTTGGGGTGATGATGGTGGGGGTTATAATGACCGTTGGGGTGATGATGGTGGGGGTTATAATGATCGTTGTGGTGATGGTGGGGGTTATAATGATCGTTGTGGTGATGGTGGGGGTTATAATGATCGTTGGGGTGGTGATGGTGGGGTTATAATGATTGTGGTGATGGTGGGGGTTATAATGATCGTTGGGGTGATGATGGTGGGGGTTATAATGATCGTTGTGGTGATGATGGTGGGGGTTATAATGATCGTTGGGGTGATGATGGTGGGGGTTATAATGATCGTTGTGGTGATGATGGTGGGGGTTATAATGATCGTTGTGGTGATGATGGTGGGGGTTATAATGATCGTTGGGGTGATGATGGTGGGGGTTATAATGATCGTTGGGGTGATGATGGTGGGGGTTATAATGATCGTTGGGGTGATGATGGTGGGGGTTATAATGATCGTTGTGGTGATGGTGGGGGTTATAATGATCGTTGTGGTGATGATGGTGGGGGTTATAATGATCGTTGTGGTGATGATGGTGGGGGTTATAATGATCGTTGGGGTGGTGATGGTGGGGGTTATAATGATTGTGGTGATGGTGGGGGTTATAATGATCGTTGGGGTGATGATGGTGGGGGTTATAATGATCGTTGGGGTGATGATGGTGGGGGTTATAATGATCGTTGGGGTGATGATGGTGGGGGTTATAATGATCGTTGGGGTGATGATGGTGGGGGTTATAATGATCGTTGTGGTGATGATGGTGGGGGTTTTAATGATCGTTGTGGTGATGATGGTGGGGGTTTTAATGATCGTTGTGGTGATGATGGTGGGGGTTTTAATGATCGTTGGGGTGGTGATGGTGGGGGTTATAATGATCGTTGGGGTGATGCTGGGTGGGGGTTATAATGATCGTTGTGGTGATGATGGTGGGGGTTATAATGATCGTTGGGGTGATGCTGGGTGGGGGTTATAATGATCGTTGGGGTGATGATGGTGGGGGTTATAATGATCGTTGGGGTGATGGTGGGGGTTATAATGATCGTTGGGGTGGTGATGGTGGGGGTTATAATGATCGTTGGGGTGATGATGGTGGGGGTTATAATGATCGTTGGGGTGGTGATGGTGGGGGTTATAATGATCGTTGTGGTGATGATGGTGGGGGTTATAATGATCGTTGGGGTGATGATGGTGGGGGTTATAATGATCGTTGGGGTGGTGATGGTGGGGGTTATAATGATCGTTGGGGGTGATGGTGGGGGTTATAATGATCGTTGGGGTGATGATGGTGGGGGTCATAATGATCGTTGGGGGGGTGATGATGGTGGGGGTTATAATGATCGTTGGGGTGATGATGGTGGGGGTGATGTCTGATGTCTAATAACGTGTGTAATCTCTCCCAGGTGTCAGGACCTGGCCCAGCCCCCCTACCCGTCTCTGCCCTGGTGTCCTGTGAACAGCCCAGTGTCCCACCCCCCTCTGGCCCACTGAGCTCCCGAGAAGTAGATGACATGTAAGGCTCCTATTGGCTGTTTCTACACTCCTATTGGCTGTTTCTACACTCCTATTGGCTGTTTCTACACTCCTATTGGCTGGCTGCAATAACATTTATTTAAGCATTATTTTACATTTATTTGTCAAATGTTCTCCTAAACCTTTCTGTAGATGTTAAGTCTCAATAATTAATACATGAGACTAATAACTAGGGATGTGACAAATTGACAATTTTTCATAACTTTTAAGCCAAAACAAATATTTAAACGATAAGCAAAAAAGTGTCAAATGACACCTGCATTAGCAGTGCAGATTATGGTCGTACCGCTGCTATTGCATGTGACTGCTAGTGGGCAATGAAGTTCTGTGTAGCACATTCATGGTTCTAGACTGGTAGGCTGTATTCATGGTTCTAGACTGGTAGGCTGTATTCATGGTTCTAGACTGGTAGGCTGTATTCATGGATCTAGACTGGTAGGCTGTATTCATGGTTCTAGACTGGTAGGATGTATTCATGGTTCTAGACTGGTAGGCTGTATTCATGGATCTAGACTGGTAGGCTGTATTCATGGATCTAGACTGGTAGGCTGTATTCGTGGATCTAGACTGGTAGGCTGTATTCGTGGATCTAGACTGGTAGGCTGTATTCGTGGATCTAGACTGGTAGGCTGTATTCGTGGTTCTAGACTGGTAGGCTGTATTCGTGGTTCTAGACTGGTAGGATGTATTCATGGTTCTAGACTGGTAGGCTGTATTCATGGTTCTAGACTGGTAGGCTGTATTCATGGTTCTAGACTGGTAGGCTGTATTCATGGTTCTAGACTGGTAGGCTGTATTCATGGTTCTAGACTGGTAGGCTGTATTCGTGGATCTAGACTGGTAGGCTGTATTCGTGGTTCTAGACTGGTAGGCTGTATTCGTGGATCTAGACTGGTAGGCTGTATTCGTGGATCTAGACTGGTAGGCTGTATTCATGATTCTAGACTGGTAGGCTATATTCATGATTCTAGACTGGTAGGCTGTATTCATGGTTCTAGACTGGTAGGCTGTATTCATGGATCTAGACTGGTAGGCTGTATTCATATATCTAGACTGGTAGGCTGTATTCGTGGATCTAGACTGGTAGGCTGTATTCGTGGATCTAGACTGGTAGGCTGTATTCATGGATCTAGACTGGTAGGCTGTATTCATATATCTAGACTGGTAGGCTGTATTCATATATCTAGACTGGTAGGCTGTATTCGTGGTTCTAGACTGGTAGGCTGTATTCATGGATCTAGACTGGTAGGCTGTATTCGTGGATCTAGACTGGTAGGCTGTATTCATATATCTAGACTGGTAGGCTGTATTCGTGGATCTAGACTGGTAGGCTGTATTTGTGGATCTAGACTGGTAAGCTGTATTCATGGATCTAGACTGGTAGGCTGTATTCATGGTTCTAGACTGGTAGGCTGTATTCATATATCTAGACTGGTAGGCTGTATTCATATATCTAGACTGGTAGGCTGTATTCGTGGTTCTAGACTGGTAGGCTGTATTCGTGGTTCTAGACTGGTAGGCTGTATTCGTGGTTCTAGACTGGTAGGCTGTATTCGTGGTTCTAGACTGGTAGGCTGTATTCGTGGTTCTAGACTGGTAGGCTGTATTCGTGGTTCTAGACTGGTAGGCTGTATTCGTGGTTCTAGACTGGTAGGCTGTATTCGTGGTTCTAGACTGGTAGGATGTATTCATGGTTCTAGACTGGTAGGATGTATTCGTGGTTCTAGACTGGTAGGATGTATTCATGGTTCTAGACTGGTAAGCTGTAGTACTGAGATGCAGGTCCTTAGACCACTGCATCACTCGGGAGCCCCGGGTGATGTAGTAACCAAAAAAAGTGTTAAACAAATCCAAATATATTTGAGGTTCTTCAAAGTAGCCACCCTTTGCCTTGATGACAGCTTTGCACACAATTGGTATTCTCTCAACCAGCTTCATGAGGTAGTCATCTGGAATGCATTTCAATTAACAGGTGTGCCTTGTTAAATGTTCATTTGTGGAATTTCTTTCCTTTACACGTTTGAGCCAAAAGGTGCTGTGATAAGGTAAGGGGGTTATACAGAAAGACCAAGTCCATATTATGGCAAGAACAGCTCAAAATAAGTAAAGAGAAACGACAGTCCATCATTACTTTAACACATGAAGGTCAGTCAATCTGGAAAATGTAAAGAATTTGAAAATTATATGAACTCTTCACTCAATAAAATCTTTGAAATTGTTTCATGTTGAATTTATTCTCGTTGAGTATTTTTAACATAACATTCAGAACTGAAAATGAACCTAACTTTAACGTCTGAAAAATATATATTTTAAATGTAATTTTGCTAACTGGGTAAGGGTTTAGATTTTTGGGAACACACTGAAAAGGAACTGTTCATCAGTCATCACAAATGTAGATTCAAATGGTATGAGTTGGTCTTGAGTTGGGTGTTCTGAATGATCTTCAGGTTATCTTAACGGGCTTTTTATCCAATAATGACACAGCGCCCCCATAGGTTGAAGAGGTTAAGGTAAAGGGCTGGAATTTGGTCTTGAGTTGGGTGTTCTGAATGATCTTCAGGTTATCTTAACGGGCTTTTTATCCAATAATGACACAGCGCCCCCATAGGTTGAAGAGGTTAAGGTAAAGGGCTGGAATTTGGTCTTGAGTTGGGTGTTCTGAATGATCTTCAGGTTATCTTAACGGGCTTTTTATCCAATAATGACACAGCGCCCCCATAGGTTGAAGAGGTTAAGGTAAAGGGCTGGAATTTGGTCTTGAGTTGGGTGTTCTGAATGAATGCATCTTCAGGTTATCTTAACGGGCTTTTTATCCAATAATGACACAGCGCCCCCATAGGTTGAAGAGGTTAAGGTAAAGGGCTGGAATTTGGTCTTGATGGTCAGCAACGTGTCGATCTAGATAATTACACTGCAATGCATAGTCGATGCATGTGCATTGGCCGGGTTTACATGCAACATAGCTAACTGTGTTGTGAGAGGCTGGTCTTGGTTGAGGAAATGTAGGTTAGCTAGCAGTGTTTGTGCAGAAACTGACTTCTGACTGCACACGTACCTAATCTCGCCAGTTGGACTGTATCATGGTGGAGTAAATAACTAGATGAGCGTTGTATGTATTAGAAATTAGCAGCGTGGCGGTTTCCAAAAGTTTGGTGTTGACAATTAACTTTACTTCGCTAGCTAGTTAGCCATGCTTTATGGAAGAATGTACTGTAGCTAGGTAGGATATATTGTCAACATTGAGTTGTGGTTGTCTGAAAAAGGTGGCAAGTGTAATGTTCACTTTCAGGACTCTGTAGTCTCGTTGTTATCCGAGATATTCAGCTACGTTTTTGCAAGAAATTGTATATTTTTTTCCCTAACGACCAGGTAAGAACTCTGGTATGTGGTTCTCGGTAATGGCCGGATGGCTCATGACGAGGCAGGGAGTGGGTTGTGTATCTCCAATCACGCTGACTTACATAGTTTCATTGACATTGGTGTCATTTTGGCTTAGATATGATGGAAGGGAGATTTGAAATTAACATTGAGCATCAATCAATCCCTACTATTGAAATCTAGAGTTGCGCTTCGCCTTCAGCAACCTACTAAGAAGTTGAATATTTAAAGCCCCGTTTGAATAATAATGTAAAAGGAGGACCACAGTGTAATGTGTTGTTTTACAGGGTCAGCCATAGTTGTACGGCCCACTATATCTGACGATGTGTCTGTAGGTCCCACCAGAGACCCCCTACCTGTCACAACCCCAGTATGAGGAGAGAGCAGGACCGTCTGGACTCCTTCCACTCCTGGATCCTGTCCATCATCACCCCCTCTGAGCTGGCTACGGCTGGCTTCTATTACCTGGGACAGGGAGACCGCGTGGCCTGCTTCACCTGTGGAGGACAGGTACTATACTACTGCTACATTTTACATGTTAGTCTTTTAGCATTTCCACTTAAAGTACTAATTATATAAACTCAGCAAAAAAAAAAGAAACGTCCTCTCATTGTCAACTGCGTTTATTTTCAGCAAACTTAACATGTGTAAATGTTTGTATGAACATAAGATTCAATGACTGAGACGTAAACTGAACAAATTCCACAGACATGTGACAGAAAACAGAAAATGGAATAATGTGTCCCTGAACAGAGGGTTGGTCAAAATTGGCGGTCGACCGATTAATCGGCATGGCTGAGTAATTAGGGCCGATTTCACGGTTTCATAACAATCAGTTTATTGTTACATTATAATCCACGAGGAAACTGCGTGGCAGGCTGACCACCTGTTACTGCAGGCTGACCACCTGTTACTGCAGGCTGACCACCCGTTACTGCAGGCTGACCACCTGTTACTGCAGGCTGACCACCTGTTACTGCAGGCTGACCACCTGTTACTGCAGGCTGACCACCTGTTACTGCAGGCTGACCACCTGTTACTGCAGGCTGACCACCTGTTACTGCAGGCTGACCACCTGTTACTGCAGGCTGACCACCTGTTACTGCAGGCTGACCACCTGTTACTGCAGGCTGACCACCTGTTACTGCAGGCTGACCACCTGTTACTGCAGGCTGACCACCTGTTACTGCAGGCTGACCACCTGTTACTGCAGGCTGACCACCTGTTACTGCAGGCTGACCACCTGTTACTGCAGGCTGACCACCTGTTACTGCAGGCTGACCACCTGTTACTGCAGGCTGACCACCTGTTACAGGCTGACCACCTGTTACTGCAGGCTGACCACCTGTTACTGCAGGCTGACCACCTGTTACTGCAGGCTGACCACCTGTTACTGCAGGCTGACCACCCGTTACTGCAGGCTGACCACCCGTTACTGCAGGCTGACCACCCGTTACTGCAGGCTGACCACCTGTTACTGCAGGCTGACCACCTGTTACTGCAGGCTGACCACCTGTTACTGCAGGCTGACCACCCGTTACTGCAGGCTGACCACCCGTTACTGCAGGCTGACCACCCGTTACTGCAGGCTGACCACCCGTTACTGCAGGCTGACCACCTGTTACTGCAGGCTGACCACCTGTTACTGCAGGCTGACCACCTGTTACTGCAGGCTGACCACCTGTTACTGCAGGCTGACCACCTGTTACTGCAGGCTGACCACCTGTTACTGCAGGCTGACCACCTGTTACTGCAGGCTGACCACCTGTTACTGCAGGCTGACCACCTGTTACTGCAGGCTGACCACCTGTTACTGCAGGCTGACCACCTGTTACTGCAGGCTGACCACCTGTTACTGCAGGCTGACCACCTGTTACTGCAGGCTGACCACCTGTTACTGCAGGCTGACCACCTGTTACTGCAGGCTGACCACCTGTTACTGCAGGCTGACCACCTGTTACTGCAGGCTGACCACCTGTTACTGCAGGCTGACCACCTGTTACTGCAGGCTGACCACCTGTTACTGCAGGCTGACCACCTGTTACTGCAGGCTGACCACCTGTTACTGCAGGCTGACCACCTGTTACTGCAGGCTGACCACCTGTTACTGCAGGCTGACCACCCGTTACTGCAGGCTGACCACCCGTTACTGCAGGCTGACCACCCGTTACTGCAGGCTGACCACCCGCTACTGCAGGCTGACCACCCGCTACTGCAGGCTGACCACCCGTTACTGCAGGCTGACCACCCGTTACTGCAGGCTGACCACCCGTTACTGCAGGCTGACCACCCGTTACTGCAGGCTGACCACCCGTTACTGCAGGCTGACCACCCGTTACTGCAGGCTGACCACCCGTTACTGCAGGCTGACCACCCGTTACTGCAGGCTGACCACCCGTTACTGCAGGCTGACCACCCGTTACTGCAGGCTGACCACCCGTTACTGCAGGCTGACCACCCGTTACTGCAGGCTGACCACCCGTTACTGCAGGCTGACCACCCGTTACTGCAGGCTGACCACCCGTTACTGCAGGCTGACCACCCGTTACTGCAGGCTGACCACCCGTTACTGCAGGCTGACCACCCGTTACTGCAGGCTGACCACCCGTTACTGCAGGCTGACCACCCGTTACTGCAGGCTGACCACCCGTTACTGCAGGCTGACCACCCGTTACTGCAGGCTGACCACCCGTTACTGCAGGCTGACCACCCGTTACTGCAGGCTGACCACCCGTTACTGCAGGCTGACCACCCGTTACTGCAGGCTGACCACCCGTTACTGCAGGCTGACCACCCGTTACTGCAGGCTGACCACCCGTTACGCGAGTGCAGCTTTAAAATGACCTTGTGGGTGCAATGAGCCACTAGCTAGCATTACACTTATACAGAACAATCTTCACATTATCACTAGTTAACTACACATGGTTGATGATATTACCAGGTTAACTAGCTTGTCCTGCGTTGCATATAATCAATGCGGTGCCTGTTAATTTATCATCGAATCCCAGCCTATTCCTACCATTCCATAAAATGAAGCTCAATAGGAGAAAGCCCAGCCTCCATCTGTTTGTGTAGAAATTCTAGGGACAATAAGGAGGCCTGCGTCTGGTGACCGTAGCGTACGTGTAGGTATGTACGGCAGGACCAAATCAGAGAGATAGGTCGGAGAAAGCCCATGTAATGATTTGTAGGTTAGCAGTAAAACCTTGAATCAGGAAGCCAGTGTAGGGAGGCTAGCACTGGAGTAATATGATCACATTTTTTGGTTCGAGTCAGGATTCTAGCAGCCATATTTAGCACTAACTGAAGTTTATTTAGTGCTTTATCTGGGTAGCCGGAGAGTAGAGCATTGCAGTAGTCTAACCTACAAGTAACAAAATCATGGATACATTTTTCTGCATAGTTTTTAGACTAGTGTACGTTTTTTTTGTTCAATGTTACGAAGAAAATTCCATGTTTTAGGTCAGTTAGGATCACCACTTTATTTTAAGAAAGTGAAATGTCAGAATAATCGTTGAGAGAATGATTTATTTCAGCTTTTATTTATTTCCCAGTGGGTCAGAAGCTCACATACACTCAATTAGTATTTGGTAGCATTGCCTTTTTAAATGGTTTAACTTGGGTCAAATGTTTTCAGGTAGCCTTCCTACAATAAGTTGGGTGAATTTTGGCCCATTCCTCCTGTAGGGGGTGGGTTCCAAAGACCCTCCCCATTATTGATTAAGGGGACCGTAAGATTCGTATGTTTTTCTGCGGGCCTTATAATAAGACACTTGCTATGTATCTGAAAACTCTGCCACTATACGTTGCACAAGCATCTATATTAGTCATTGTGGTTAAGCCCTGGCTGTTGTGAGAGTGTGGTTGCAGGCTGGGTCTGAGTCTATATTAGTCATTGTGGTTAAGCCCAGGATGTTGTGAGAGTGTGGTTGCAGGCTGGGTCTGAGTCTATATTAGTCATTGTGGTTAAGGGCTGTTGTGAGAGTGTGATTGCAGGCTGGGTCTGAGTCTATATTAGTCATTGTGGTTAAGCCCGGGCTGTTGTGAGAGTGTGATTGCAGGCTGGGTCTGAGTCTATATTAGTCATTGTGGTTAAGCCCGGGCTGTTGTGAGAGTGTGATTGCAGGCTGGGTCTGAGTCTATATTAGTCATTGTGGTTAAGCCCGGGCTGTTGTGAGAGTGTGGTTGCAGGCTGGGTCTGAGTCTATATTAGTCATTGTGGTTAAGACCGGGCTGTTGTGAGAGTGTGGTTGCAGGCTGGGTCTGAGTCTATATTAGTCATTGTGGTTAAGGGCTGTTGTGAGAGTGTGGTTGCAGGCTGGGTCTGAGTCTATATTAGTCATTGTGGTTAAGCCCGGGCTGTTGTGAGAGTGTGATTGCAGACTGGGTCTGAGTCTATATTAGTCATTGTGGTTAAGCCCGGGCTGTTGTGAGAGTGTGATTGCAGGCTGGGTCTGAGTCTATATTAGTCATTGTGTTTAAGACCGGGCTGTTGTGAGAGTGTGGTTGCAGGCTGGGTCTGAGTCTATATTAGTCATTGTGTTTAAGACCGGGCTGTTGTGAGAGTGTGATTGCAGGCTGGGTCTGAGTCTATATTAGTCATTGTGGTTAAGACCTGGCTGTTGTGAGAGTGTGATTGCAGGCTGGGTCTGAGTCTATATTAGTCATTGTGTTTAAGACCGGGCTGTTGTGAGAGTGTGGTTGCAGGCTGGGTCTGAGTCTATATTAGTCATTGTGGTTAAGCCCAGGCTGTTGTGAGAGTGTGATTGTAGGCTGGGTCTGAGTCTATATTAGTCATTGTGGTTAAGCCCGGGCTGTTGTGAGAGTGTGGTTGCAGGCTGGGTCTGAGTCTATATTAGTCATTGTGGTTAAGGGCTGTTGTGAGAGTGTGATTGTAGGCTGGGTCTGAGTCTATATTAGTCATTGTGGTTAAGGGCTGTTGTGAGAGTGTGATTGCAGGCTGGGTCTGAGTCAGACCGAAACTAGATAAAGAGAAGTAACAACTCTGGTTTTGACATTTTGATCTTGTGACACAGTGGACAATCCTAATAAATTCACAGTAGCTTACTGTACTCGGTTTCTAAATGTTCTGTTAATGCGAATTACCATAATGTACATGTTCTGTTAATGCAAATTACCATATTCTAAATGTTCTGTTAATGTGTATTACCATATTCTAAATGTTATGTTAGTGTGAATTACCATATTCTAAATGTTATGTTAATATGAATTACCATAGTGTACATGTTCTGTTAATGTGAATTACCATAATGTGCTGTTCTGTTAATGTGAATTACCATAATGTACATGTTCTGTTAATGCAAATTACCATATTCTAAATGTTATGTTAGTGTGAATTACCATATTCTAAATGTTATGTTAATATGAATTACCATAGTGTACATGTTCTGTTAATGTGAATTACCATAATGTACTGTTCTGTTAATGTGAATTACCATAATGTACTGTTCTGTTACTGTGAATTACCATATTCTAAATGTTATGTTAATATGAATTACCATAATGTACTGTTATGTTAATGTGAATTACCATATTCTAAATGTTATGTTAATGTGAATTACCATAATCTAAATGTTATGTTAATATGAATTACCATAATGTACTGTTCTGTTAATGTGAATTACTGTAATGTAGATGTGATTTCTGTCATTCTGATCACCGTGGGTGGACTTCCTAATGGGTGAATCACCCAATGCATATGGGTCTGGTAAATTTCTCAAAAGGCGGGTAAATGAAAATCTTCCCGGTCACTTTGTCCAGAGAGATATGATCGATTGAATCTCGTTCCTCTCTGTGTGTCTCTAGCTCAGTAACTGGGAGCCAGGAGACCGGGCCGTGTCGGAGCACCAGAGACATTACCCCAACTGTCACTTCGTCAGAGGAGACCGGGCCGACAACGTGTCCATGGCGGGCGGGGCTAGAGGTGTAGGGGTGCCCCCCGGCCCCCCAGGTCTCAGCAACGTGTCTAACCCAGCCATGCAGCAGCGTGAGGAGAGGTTGCTGACCTTCGTCCACTGGCCCTTGCGTATCCCCGTGCGCCCTGACCAGCTGGCCAAGGCAGGGTTCTACTACGTCGGTAAGAGAGACTCAGAATTATATATTTAATTATATACACCTCTCAGCCCCCCGGGGCAGAAGCCCCAGCCCCCCAGGGCAGAAGCCCCAGCCCCCCGGGCCCTGGCCCCCCAGGCCCTTGCGTATCCCTGTGCGCCCTGACCAGCTGGCCAAGGCAGGGTTCTACTACGTCGGTGAGAGAGACTCAGCGTCTGCATTCCAATATAACATTTAGTTAACATGTAGTTTATACTTTTTTTGTTGTTTAACAGGTAAGTCATTGGCAACAAATGCCCTGTTAGTATCCCCATAGACACTGTTCCTGTGATCGGAGGAACCTTGGAGCTCCTGCTGTTCCCCTGGGCTTTACCCAAACATTTAGCGGTACCACCTAATCTGACCCTGTGTGTGTGTTGCAGGGCGTGGTGATGGTGTGTGTGTGTTGCAGGGCGTAATGATGATGGTGTGTGTGTGTGTGTGTTGCAGGGCGTAATGATGATGGTGTGTGTGTGTGTGTTGCAGGGCGTAATGATGATGGTGTGTGTGTGTGTTGCAGGGTGTAATGATGATGGTGTGTGTGTGTGTTGCAGGGCGTAATGATGGTGTGTGTGTGTTGCAGGGCGTAATGATTGTGTGTGTGTGTGTGTGTGTGTGTGTGTGTGTGCAGGGTGTAATGATGGTGTGTGTGTGTTGCAGGGTGTAATGATGGTGTGTGTGTGTGTGTTGCAGGGTGTGTGTGTGTGTGTGTGTGTGTGTGTGTGTGTGTGTGTTGCAGGGCGTAATGATGACGTGTGTGTGTGTGTTGCAGGGCGTAATGATGGTGTGTGTGTGTGTGTTGCAGGGCGTAATGATGGTGTGTGTGTGTGTTGCAGGGTGTAATGATGGTGTGTGTGTGTGTGTGTGTGTGTGTTGCAGGGTGTAATGATGGTGTGTGTGTGTGTGTTGCAGGGTGTAATGATGGTGTGTGTGTGTGTGTTGCAGGGTGTAATGATGGTGTGTGTGTGTGTGTGTGTGTTGCAGGGTGTAATGATGGTGTGTATGTGTGTGTGTGTGTTGCAGGGTGTAATGATGGTGTGTGTGTGTGTGTGTGTGTTGCAGGGTGTAATGATGGTGTGTGTGTGTGTGTGTGTGTGTTGCAGGGCGTAATGATGGTGTGTGTGTGTGTGTGTGTGTGTGTTGCAGGGCGTAATGATGGTGTGTGTGTGTGCAGGGCGTAATGATGGTGTGTGTGTGTGTTGCAGGGTGTAATGATGGTGTGTGTGTGTGTTGCAGGGTGTAATGATGGTGTGTGTGTGTGTGTTGCAGGGTGTAATGATGGTGTGTGTGTGTGTGTTGCAGGGTGTAATGATGGTGTGTGTGTGTGTGTGTGTTGCAGGGCGTAATGATGGTGTGTGTGTTGCAGGGCGTAATGATGGTGTGTGTGTGTGTGTTGCAGGGTGTAATGATGGTGTGTGTGTTGCAGGGCGTAATGATGGTGTGTGTGTGTGTTGCAGGGTGTAATGATGGTGTGTGTGTGTGTGTGTGTGTGTTGCAGGGTGTAATGATGGTGTGTGTGTGTGTGTGTGTGTGTTGCAGGGCGTAATGATGACGTTAAGTGTTTCTGCTGTGACGGGGGTCTGAGATGCTGGGAGTCAGGTGACGACCCCTGGGTGGAGCACGCCAAATGGTTCCCTAGGTAACCACCCCTTACAGCGTTGC
Organism: Oncorhynchus keta; assembly: GCF_023373465.1. NCBI lineage: Eukaryota > Metazoa > Chordata > Actinopteri > Salmoniformes > Salmonidae > Oncorhynchus > Oncorhynchus keta. Next base: position 417,787 of record NW_026290923.1, on the reverse strand, counting down.
CAGATTACGTGTGTGTTAGTGACAAGCTGATTGAACAACTGGAAAATAGTACTAGACCGAGCCAGTAGTCAGCTCTCTGAACTGGTCAACAAATAGTACTAGACTGAGCCAGTAGGCAGCTCTCTGAACTGGTCAACAAATAGTACTAGACCGAGCCAGTAGTCAGCTCTCTGAACTGGTCAACAAATAGTACTAGACTGAGCCAGTAGTCAGCTCTCTGAACTGGTCAACAAATAGTACTAGACTGAGCCAGTAGTCAGCTCTCTGAACTGGTCAACAAATAGTACTAGACTGAGCCAGTAGTCAGCTCTCTGAACTGGTCAACAAATAGTACTAGACCGAGCCAGTAGTCAGCTCTCTGAACTGGTCAACAAATAGTACTAGACCGAGCCAGTAGTCAGCTCTCTGAACTGGTCAACAAATAGTACTAGACCGAGCCAGTAGTCAGCTCTCTGAACTGGTCAACAAATAGTACTAGACCGAGCCAGTAGTCAGCTCTCTGAACTGGTCAACAAATAGTACTAGACCGAGCCAGTAGTCAGCTCTCTGAACTGGTCAACAAATAGTACTAGACTGAGCCAGTAGTCAGCTCTCTGAACTGGTCAACAAATAGTACTAGACCGAGCCAGTAGTCAGCTCTCTGAACTGGTCAACAAATAGTACTAGACCGAGCCAGTAGTCAGCTCTCTGAACTGGTCAACAAATAGTACTAGACCGAGCCAGTAGTCAGCTCTCTGAACTGGTCAACAAATAGTACTAGACCGAGCCAGTAGTCAGCTCTCTGAACTGGTCAACAAATAGTACTAGACTGAGCCAGTAGGCAGCTCTCTGAACTGGTCAACAAATAGTACTAGACCGAGCCAGTAGTCAGCTCTCTGAACTGGTCAACAAATAGTACTAGACCGAGCCAGTAGTCAGCTCTCTGAACTGGTCAACAAATAGTACTAGACTGAGCCAGTAGGCAGCTCTCTGAACTGGTCAACAAATAGTACTAGACCGAGCCAGTAGTCAGCTCTCTGAACTGGTCAACAAATAGTACTAGACTGAGCCAGTAGTCAGCTCTCTGAACTGGTCAACAAATAGTACTAGACTGAGCCAGTAGGCAGCTCTCTGAACTGGTCAACAAATAGTACTAGACCGAGCCAGTAGTCAGCTCTCTGAACTGGTCAACAAATAGTACTAGACTGAGCCAGTAGTCAGCTCTCTGAACTGGTCAACAAATAGTACTAGACCGAGCCAGTAGTCAGCTCTCTGAACTGGTCAACAAATAGTACTAGACCGAGCCAGTAGTCAGCTCTCTGAACTGGTCAACAAATAGTACTAGACTGAGCCAGTAGTCAGCTCTCTGAACTGGTCAACAAATAGTACTAGACCGAGCCAGTAGTCAGCTCTCTGAACTGGTCAACAAATAGTACTAGACTGAGCCAGTAGTCAGCTCTCTGAACTGGTCAACAAATAGTACTAGACTGAGCCAGTAGTCAGCTCTCTGAACTGGTCAACAAATAGTACTAGACCGAGCCAGTAGGCAGCTCTCTGAACTGGTCAACAAATAGTACTAGACTGAGCCAGTAGTCAGCTCTCTGAACTGGTCAACAAATAGTACTAGACCGAGCCAGTAGGCAGCTCTCTGAACTGGTCAACAAATAGTACTAGACTGAGCCAGTAGTCAGCTCTCTGAACTGGTCAACAAATAGTACTAGACTGAGCCAGTAGTCAGTCAGCTCTCTGAACTGGTCAACAAATAGTACTAGACCGAGCCAGTAGTCAGCTCTCTGAACTGGTCAACAAATAGTACTAGACTGAGCCAGTAGTCAGCTCTCTGAACTGGTCAACAAATAGTACTAGACCGAGCCAGTAGTCAGCTCTCTGAACTGGTCAACAAATAGTACTAGACTGAGCCAGTAGTCAGCTCTCTGAACTGGTCAACAAATAGTACTAGACCGAGCCAGTAGTCAGCTCTCTGAACTGGTCAACAAATAGTACTAGACCGAGCCAGTAGTCAGCTCTCTGAACTGGTCAACAAATAGTACTAGACCGAGCCAGTAGTCAGCTCTCTGAACTGGTCAACAAATAGTACTAGACTGAGCCAGTAGTCAGCTCTCTGAACTGGTCAACAAATAGTACTAGACCGAGCCAGTAGGCAGCTCTCTGAACTGGTCAACAAATAGTACTAGACCGAGCCAGTAGTCAGCTCTCTGAACTGGTCAACAAATAGTACTAGACCGAGCCAGTAGGCAGCTCTCTGAACTGGTCAACAAATAGTACTAGACCGAGCCAGTAGTCAGCTCTCTGAACTGGTCAACAAATAGTACTAGACCGAGCCAGTAGGCAGCTCTCTGAACTGGTCAACAAATAGTACTAGACCGAGCCAGTAGTCAGCTCTCTGAACTGGTCAACAAATAGTACTAGACCGAGCCAGTAGTCAGCTCTCTGAACTGGTCAACAAATAGTACTAGACTGAGCCAGTAGTCAGCTCTCTGAACTGGTCAACAAATAGTACTAGACTGAGCCAGTAGTCAGCTCTCTGAACTGGTCAACAAATAGTACTAGACTGAGCCAGTAGTCAGCTCTCTGAACTGGTCAACAAATAGTACTAGACCGAGCCAGTAGTCAGCTCTCTGAACTGGTCAACAAATAGTACTAGACTGAGCCAGTAGTCAGCTCTCTGAACTGGTCAACAAATAGTACTAGACCGAGCCAGTAGTCAGCTCTCTGAACTGGTCAACAAATAGTACTAGACCGAGCCAGTAGTCAGCTCTCTGAACTGGTCAACAAATAGTACTAGACTGAGCCAGTAGTCAGCTCTCTGAACTGGTCAACAAATAGTACTAGACCGAGCCAGTAGTCAGCTCTCTGAACTGGTCAACAAATAGTACTAGACCGAGCCAGTAGTCAGCTCTCTGAACTGGTCAACAAATAGTACTAGACCGAGCCAGTAGTCAGCTCTCTGAACTGGTCAACAAATAGTACTAGACCGAGCCAGTAGTCAGCTCTCTGAACTGGTCAACAAATAGTACTAGACCGAGCCAGTAGTCAGCTCTCTGAACTGGTCAACAAATAGTACTAGACCGAGCCAGTAGGCAGCTCTCTGAACTGGTCAACAAATAGTACTAGACCGAGCCAGTAGTCAGCTCTCTGAACTGGTCAACAAATAGTACTAGACCGAGCCAGTAGGCAGCTCTCTGAACTGGTCAACAAATAGTACTAGACCGAGCCAGTAGTCAGCTCTCTGAACTGGTCAACAAATAGTACTAGACTGAGCCAGTAGTCAGCTCTCTGAACTGGTCAACAAATAGTACTAGACTGAGCCAGTAGTCAGCTCTCTGAACTGGTCAACAAATAGTACTAGACCGAGCCAGTAGGCAGCTCTCTGAACTGGTCAACAAATAGTACTAGACTGAGCCAGTAGTCAGCTCTCTGAACTGGTCAACAAATAGTACTAGACCGAGCCAGTAGGCAGCTCTCTGAACTGGTCAACAAATAGTACTAGACTGAGCCAGTAGTCAGCTCTCTGAACTGGTCAACAAATAGTACTAGACTGAGCCAGTAGTCAGCTCTCTGAACTGGTCAACAAATAGTACTAGACCGAGCCAGTAGTCAGCTCTCTGAACTGGTCAACAAATAGTACTAGACTGAGCCAGTAGTCAGCTCTCTGAACTGGTCAACAAATAGTACTAGACCGAGCCAGTAGTCAGCTCTCTGAACTGGTCAACAAATAGTACTAGACTGAGCCAGTAGTCAGCTCTCTGAACTGGTCAACAAATAGTACTAGACCGAGCCAGTAGTCAGCTCTCTGAACTGGTCAACAAATAGTACTAGACCGAGCCAGTAGTCAGCTCTCTGAACTGGTCAACAAATAGTACTAGACCGAGCCAGTAGTCAGCTCTCTGAACTGGTCAACAAATAGTACTAGACTGAGCCAGTAGTCAGCTCTCTGAACTGGTCAACAAATAGTACTAGACCGAGCCAGTAGGCAGCTCTCTGAACTGGTCAACAAATAGTACTAGACCGAGCCAGTAGTCAGCTCTCTGAACTGGTCAACAAATAGTACTAGACCGAGCCAGTAGGCAGCTCTCTGAACTGGTCAACAAATAGTACTAGACCGAGCCAGTAGTCAGCTCTCTGAACTGGTCAACAAATAGTACTAGACCGAGCCAGTAGGCAGCTCTCTGAACTGGTCAACAAATAGTACTAGACCGAGCCAGTAGTCAGCTCTCTGAACTGGTCAACAAATAGTACTAGACCGAGCCAGTAGTCAGCTCTCTGAACTGGTCAACAAATAGTACTAGACTGAGCCAGTAGTCAGCTCTCTGAACTGGTCAACAAATAGTACTAGACTGAGCCAGTAGTCAGCTCTCTGAACTGGTCAACAAATAGTACTAGACTGAGCCAGTAGTCAGCTCTCTGAACTGGTCAACAAATAGTACTAGACCGAGCCAGTAGTCAGCTCTCTGAACTGGTCAACAAATAGTACTAGACTGAGCCAGTAGTCAGCTCTCTGAACTGGTCAACAAATAGTACTAGACCGAGCCAGTAGTCAGCTCTCTGAACTGGTCAACAAATAGTACTAGACCGAGCCAGTAGTCAGCTCTCTGAACTGGTCAACAAATAGTACTAGACTGAGCCAGTAGTCAGCTCTCTGAACTGGTCAACAAATAGTACTAGACCGAGCCAGTAGTCAGCTCTCTGAACTGGTCAACAAATAGTACTAGACCGAGCCAGTAGTCAGCTCTCTGAACTGGTCAACAAATAGTACTAGACCGAGCCAGTAGTCAGCTCTCTGAACTGGTCAACAAATAGTACTAGACCGAGCCAGTAGTCAGCTCTCTGAACTGGTCAACAAATAGTACTAGACCGAGCCAGTAGTCAGCTCTCTGAACTGGTCAACAAATAGTACTAGACCGAGCCAGTAGGCAGCTCTCTGAACTGGTCAACAAATAGTACTAGACCGAGCCAGTAGTCAGCTCTCTGAACTGGTCAACAAATAGTACTAGACCGAGCCAGTAGGCAGCTCTCTGAACTGGTCAACAAATAGTACTAGACCGAGCCAGTAGTCAGCTCTCTGAACTGGTCAACAAATAGTACTAGACCGAGCCAGTAGTCAGCTCTCTGAACTGGTCAACAAATAGTACTAGACCGAGCCAGTAGGCAGCTCTCTGAACTGGTCAACAAATAGTACTAGACCGAGCCAGTAGGCAGCTCTCTGAACTGGTCAACAAATAGTACTAGACCGAGCCAGTAGTCAGCTCTCTGAACTGGTCAACAAATAGTACTAGACCGAGCCAGTAGTCAGCTCTCTGAACTGGTCAACAAATAGTACTAGACCGAGCCAGTAGGCAGCTCTCTGAACTGGTCAACAAATAGTACTAGACCGAGCCAGTAGGCAGCTCTCTGAACTGGTCAACAAATAGTACTAGACCGAGCCAGTAGTCAGCTCTCTGAACTGGTCAACAAATAGTACTAGACCGAGCCAGTAGGCAGCTCTCTGAACTGGTCAACAAATAGTACTAGACCGAGCCAGTAGTCAGCTCTCTGAACTGGTCAACAAATAGTACTAGACCGAGCCAGTAGTCAGCTCTCTGAACTGGTCAACAAATAGTACTAGACCGAGCCAGTAGGCAGCTCTCTGAACTGGTCAACAAATAGTACTAGACCGAGCCAGTAGGCAGCTCTCTGAACTGGTCAACAAATAGTACTAGACCGAGCCAGTAGTCAGCTCTCTGAACTGGTCAACAAATAGTACTAGACCGAGCCAGTAGTCAGCTCTCTGAACTGGTCAACAAATAGTACTAGACCGAGCCAGTAGGCAGCTCTCTGAACTGGTCAACAAATAGTACTAGACCGAGCCAGTAGGCAGCTCTCTGAACTGGTCAACAAATAGTACTAGACTGAGCCAGTAGGCAGCTCTCTGAACTGGTCAACAAATAGTACTAGACCGAGCCAGTAGTCAGCTCTCTGAACTGGTCAACAAATAGTACTAGACCGAGCCAGTAGTCAGCTCTCTGAACTGGTCAACAAATAGTACTAGACCGAGCCAGTAGTCAGCTCTCTGAACTGGTCAACAAATAGTACTAGACCGAGCCAGTAGTCAGCTCTCTGAACTGGTCAACAAATAGTACTAGACCGAGCCAGTAGTCAGCTCTCTGAACTGGTCAACAAATAGTACTAGACCGAGCCAGTAGTCAGCTCTCTGAACTGGTCAACTCACTCATCACCTTCAGAATGGATTACTGCAATGTCTATATATTACTGTGACTACGGTAACCTGTCATTATATGTTACTACGGTAACCTGTCATTATATGTTACTACGGTAACCTGTCAGTATATGTTACTACGGTAACCTGTCAGTATATATTACCGTGACTATGGTAACCCGTCAGTATATGTTAACCTCTAGGTGTCAGTATATATTACTGTTACTATGGTAACCCGTCAGTATATATTAACCTCTAGGTGTCAGTACCTGCTCCAGGAGAAAGGTCAGGAGTTTGTCCATCAGATCCAGGCTCGCTTCCCTCGGCTCTTTGAACAGGTAACACCTGCTTCTGTTTATACACTGTATTCACACCCTAACATCAATGACATGTCTATACACCGTCTATACACCCTAACATCAATGACCTGTCTATACACCCTAACATCAATGACTTGTTTATACACCGTCTATACACCCTAACATCAATGACCTGTCTATACACCCTAACATCAATGACCTGTCTATACACCCTAACATCAATGACCTGTCTATACACCCTAACATCAATGACCTGTCTATACACCCTAACATCAATGACCTGTCTATACACCGTCTATACACCCTAACATCAATGATCTGTCTATACACCGTCTATACACCCTAACATCAATGACCTGTCTATACACCCTAACATCAATGACCTGTCTATACACCGTCTATACACTCTAACATCAATGACCTGTCTATACACCGTCTATACACCCTAACATCAATGACCTGTCTATACACCGTCTATACACCCTAACATCAATGACCTGTCTATACACCCTAACATCAATGACCTGTCTATACACTCTAACATCAATGACCTGTCTATACACCGTCTATACACTCTAACATCAATGACCTGTCTATACACCGTCTATACACCCTAACATCAATGACCTGTCTATACACCGTCTATACACCCTAACATCAATGACCTGTTTATACACCGTCTATACACCCTAACATCAATGACCTGTCTATACACCCTAACATCAATGACCTGTCTATACACCGTCTATACACTCTAACATCAATGACCTGTCTATACACCCTAACATCAATGACCTGTCTATACACCCTAACATCAATGACCTGTCTATACACCCTAACATCAATGACCTGTCTATACACCCTAACATCAATGACCTGTCTATACACCCTAACATCAATGACCTGTCTATACACCGTCTATACACCCTAACATCAATGACCTGTCTATACACCCTAACATCAATGACCTGTCTATACACCCTAACATCAATGACCTGTCTATACACCGTCTATACACCCTAACATCAATGACCTGTTTATACACCGTCTATACACTCTAACATCAATGACCTGTCTATACACCGTCTATACACCCTAACATCAATGACCTGTCTATACACCGTCTATACACCCTAACATCAATGACCTGTCTATACACCGTCTATACACTCTAACATCAATGACCTGTCTATACACCGTCTATACACCCTAACATCAATGACCTGTCTATACACCGTCTATACACCCTAACATCAATGACCTGTCTATACACCGTCTATACACCCTAATATCAATGACCTGTTTATACACCGTCTATACACCCTAACATCAATGACCTGTCTATACACCCTAACATCAATGACCTGTCTATACACCGTCTATACACCCTAACATCAATGACCTGTCTATACACCGTCTATACACCCTAACATCAATGACCTGTCTATACACCCTAACATCAATGACCTGTCTATACACCGTCTATACACCCTAACATCAATGACCTGTTTATACACCGTCTATACACCCTAACATCAATGACCTGTCTATACACCCTAACATCAATGACCTGTCTATACACCGTCTATACACTCTAACATCAATGACCTGTCTATACACCCTAACATCAATGACCTGTCTATACACCCTAACATCAATGACCTGTCTATACACCCTAACATCAATGACCTGTCTATACACCCTAACATCAATGACCTGTCTATACACCCTAACATCAATGACCTGTCTATACACCCTAACATCAATGACCTGTCTATACACCCTAACATCAATGACCTGTCTATACACCGTCTATACACCCTAACATCAATGACCTGTCTATACACCGTCTATACACCCTAACATCAATGATCTGTCTATACACCGTCTATACACCCTAACATCAATGACCTGTTTATACACCGTCTATACACCCTAACATCAATGACCTGTCTATACACCCTAACATCAATGACCTGTCTATACACCGTCTATACACCCTAACATCAATGACCTGTCTATACACCGTCTATACACCCTAATATCAATGACCTGTTTATACACCGTCTATACACCCTAACATCAATGAACATCATCAATGACCTGTCTATACACCGTCTATACACCCTAACATCAATGACCTGTCTACCGTATACACCCTAACATCAATGACCTGTTTATACACCGTCTATACACCCTAATATCAATGACCTGTCTATACACCGTCTATACACCCTAACATCAATGACCTGTCTATACACCGTCTATACACCCTAATATCAATGACCTGTCTATACACCGTCTATACACCCTAACATCAATGACCTGTTTATACACCGTCTATACACCCTAACATCAATGATCTGTCTATACACCCTAACATCAATGACCTGTCTATACACCGTCTATACACCCTAACATCAATGACCTGTCTATACACCGTCTATACACCCTAACATCAATGACCTGTCTATACACCCTAACATCAATGACCTGTCTATACACCGTCTATACACCCTAACATCAATGACCTGTCTATACACCCTCTATACACCCTAACATCAATGACCTGTCTATACACCGTCTATACACCCTAACATCAATGACCTGTCTATACACCGTCTATACACCCTAACATCAATGACCTGTCTATACACCGTCTATACACCCTAACATCAATGACCTGTCTATACACCCTAACATCAATGACCTGTCTATACACCGTCTATACACCCTAACATCAATGACCTGTCTATACACCGTCTATACACCCTAACATCAATGACCTGTCTATACACCCTAACATCAATGACCTGTCTATACACCGTCTATACACCCTAACATCAATGACCTGTCTATACACCGTCTATACACCCTAACATCAATGACCTGTTTATACACCGTCTATACACCCTAACATCAATGACCTGTCTATACACCCTAACATCAATGACCTGTCTATACACCGTCTATACACTCTAACATCAATGACCTGTCTATACACCGTCTATACACCCTAATATCAATGACCTGTTTATACACCGTCTATACACCCTAACATCAATGACCTGTCTATACACCCTAACATCAATGACCTGTCTATACACCGTCTATACACCCTAACATCAATGACCTGTTTATACACCGTCTATACACCCTAATATCAATGACCTGTCTATACACCGTCTATACACCCTAACATCAATGACCTGTCTATACACCGTCTATACACCCTAATATCAATGACCTGTCTATACACCGTCTATACACCCTAACATCAATGACCTGTTTATACACCGTCTATACACCCTAACATCAATGATCTGTCTATACACCCTAACATCAATGACCTGTCTATACACCGTCTATACACCCTAACATCAATGACCTGTCTATACACCGTCTATACACCCTAACATCAATGACCTGTCTATACACCCTAACATCAATGACCTGTCTATACACCGTCTATACACCCTAACATCAATGACCTGTCTATACACCCTCTATACACCCTAACATCAATGACCTGTCTATACACCGTCTATACACCCTAACATCAATGACCTGTCTATACACCGTCTATACACCCTAACATCAATGACCTGTCTATACACCCTAACATCAATGACCTGTCTATACACCCTAACATCAATGACCTGTCTATACACCGTCTATACACCCTAACATCAATGACCTGTCTATACACCGTCTATACACCCTAACATCAATGACCTGTCTATACACCGTCTATACACCCTAACATCAATGACCTGTTTATACAATCATATATTGATTAGGTGTGTATTGATTAGGTGTCTGGTAGAACATTGTGATGTGAATAAAGATCCATCTGACTGATCTGAACATCAGTCGAAACAGGAAGTTAACTCTCCTGGCTCCTCCCCCTAAAGCTCCTGACCAGTGGGGACAGCATCTCCAGGGAGTTTGTGGACCCACCAAGTGAGTAACAAAGTTTTTGGACACTTGGTGTCTTGACAATATATAACAAAAAAATCTACTAATATATTAATTTATTATTGTAGTTTTTTTAAATATAGTAGCTGCTGTGTGTTTACAGCTAATTAACTGAACACCTGACTTTACCATCTTACTTATAGCAAGTTAACTAAACAGGCAGAAGAATAAATAGGTGTTGTAGGAAAAACAGGAAAACAGACTAAACTCTGACAACATCCAGGGATGAAGAACACACTGTTGTAGCACCTGCTCAGCGAGGTGAAGAGTGGAGGAATTGTGGGAATTAACACGAGCCTCGGTTTTATCTCCTGGAGAAAGCAGGGCTTCCAGTACCTTTCATTGGGCTTGTCAGGCGTGATGATTTTAGAGCTCTTCATTATGGGTTGGTTGAGCTCCACTCTCCATAGCTGTGTTATAAAGAGTGACCCACTGAAAGGGAACCACCGGTTTCCATAGCAGCAACCATAACGCTAACAGTTCCCTCCCTCCCTCCCTCTCTCTCACCCGCTCCCTCCCTCTCTCCCTCCCTCTCTCTCCCGCTCCCTCCCTCCCGCTCTCTCTCCCGCTCCCTCCCTCCCGCTCCCTCCCTTCCGCTCCCTCCCTCCCTCCCTCCCTCTCTCCCCCTCCCTCCCTCCCTCTCTCCCCCCCTCCCTCCCTCCCGCTCTCTCCCTCCCTCCCGCTCTCTCCCTCCCTCCCGCTCTCTCCCTCCCTCCCGCTCTCTCCCTCCCTCCCGCTCTCTCCCTCCCTCCCGCTCTCCCTCCCTCCCTCCCTCTCTCTCCCTCCCTCCCTCCCTCCCTCTCTCTCCCTCCCTCCCTCCCTCTCTCTCCCTCCCTCCCTCCCGCTCTCTCCCTCCCTCCCCGCTCTCTCCCTCCCTCCCGCTCTCTCCCTCCCTCCCGCTCTCTCCCTCCCTCCCGCTCTCTCCCTCCCGCTCTCTCCCTCGCTCCCTCCCTCCCTCCCTCCCTCCCTCCCTCCCTCCCTCCCTCCCTCCCTCTCTCCTCCCTCCCTCTCTCTCTCCCTCCCCCGCTCTCTCCCTCCCTCCCTCCCTCCCTCCCTCCCCTCCCTCCCTCCCTCCCTCCCGCTCTCTCCCTCCCGCTCTCTCTCTCTCTCTCTCCCTCCCGCTCTCTCTCCCTCCCGCTCTCTCCCTCCCCGCTCTCTCCCCCCTCCCGCTCTCTCCCTCCCTCCCTCTCTCTCTCCCTCCCGCTCTCTCTCTCCCTCCCGCTCTCTCTCTCCCTCCCGCTCTCTCTCTCCCTCCCGCTCTCTCTCTCCCTCCCGCTCTCTCTCTCCCTCCCGCTCTCTCTCTCCCTCCCCGCTCTCTCTCTCCCTCCCTCCCTCTCTCTCCCTCCCTCCCTCCCTCTCTCTCCCGCTCTCTCTCTCCCTCCCTCCCTCTCTCTCCCTCCCTCCCTCCCTCTCTCTCCCCTCCCGCTCTCTCCCTCCCTCCCTCCCTCCCTCCCGCTCTCTCCCTCCCTCCCGCTCTCTCCCTCCCTCCCCGCTCTCTCCCTCCCTCCCTCCCGCTCTCTCTCTCCCTCCCTCCCGCTCTCTCTCTCCCCTCCCTCCCCCTCTCTCCCCCCCTCCCTCCCTCTCTCTCCCTCCCGCTCTCTCCCTCCCTCCCTCCCTCCCTCTCTCTCTCTCTCTCTCTCTCTCTCTCTCTCTCTCCCTCTCTCCCTCTCTCCCTCTCTCCCTCTCTCCCTCTCTCCCTCCCTCACCCCCCTCCCTCTAGTGGTGAACCTGGGTCCAGGTGAGGAGCGGTCAGAAGATGCAGTGATGATGAACACTCCGGTGGTTGTGTCGGCTCTAGAGATGGGATTTGAGCGTGGCCTGGTCAAGCAGACGGTACATAATCTAATTATATTCCATGACGCTGATTGACTCCCTGTCCTGTGTGTGTCTAAAAATACACTGAACAAAAATATAAACACAACATGTAAAGTGTTGGTTTCATGAACTGTAATAATCCATCCACCTGACAGGTGTGGCATATCAATAAAAGGCCACTCTAAAATGTGCAGTTTTGTCACACAACACAGTGCCACAGATGTGTCAAGTTGAGGGAGCATGCAATTGGCATGCTGACTGTAGGAATGTCCATCAGAGCTGTTGCCAGAGAATTTAATATTAATTTCTCTACCATAAACCGCCTAGGACCTAATGAATGTATTCCCAGTCATGTGACCTCCATAGATTAGGACCTAATGAATGTATTCCCAGTCATGTGACCTCCATAGATTAGGACCTAATGAATGTATTCCCAGTCATGTGACCTCCATAGATTAGGACCTAATGAATGTATTCCCAGTCATGTGACCTCCATAGATTAGGACCTAATGAATGTATTCCCAGTCATGTGACATCCATAGATTAGGACCTAATGAATGTATTCCCAGTCATGTGACCTCCATAGATTAGGACCTAATGAATGTATTCCCAGTCATGTGACCTCCATAGATTAGGACCTAATGAATGTATTCCCAGTCATGTGACCTCCATAGATTAGGACCTAATGAATGTATTCCCAGTCATGTGACCTCCATAGATTAGGACCTAATGAATGTATTCCCAGTCATGTGACCTCCATAGATTAGGACCTAATGAATGTATTCCCAGTCATGTGACCTCCATAGATTAGGACCTAATGAATGTATTCCCAGTCATGTGACCTCCATAGATTAGGACCTAATGAATGTATTGACTGATCTCCTCATATGAACTGTAACTCAGTAGAATCATTGAAATGGTTGCATGTTGCGTTTTTATATCATTGTTCAGTGTATATTTCCATTAACCTGTGGTGACACCCCATCCCGTGAACGGGACCGTTATCATTATCTGACACTAATTAGCATAACGCAACGGACATAAATCTTCCTAGAAAATCTTCCTATTCATGAAAATCACAAGTGAAATATATTGGAACACAGCTTCTTAGCCTTTTGTTAATCACCCTGTCATCTCAGATTTTCAAAATATGCTTTACAGCCAACGCTAGACAAGCATTTGTGTAAGTTTATCATAGCTTATCGTAAGCTCGTTGATGGTACATTCACAGCTGAATAGGGAGTCATTGGAACGCAGCGCTTTCAAAACCTGGGGCACTTCCTGATTGGATTTTTCTCAGGCTTTCGCCTGCAACATCAATTCTGTTATACTCACAGACAATATCTTTACAGTTTTGGAAACGTTAGCATATTCTAGCATCTTTTCCTGACAAAATATCCCGTTTAAAACGGGAACGTTTTTTCTCCAGAAATGAAAAAACTGCCCCCTAACACCAAGAGGTTTTAAGCAGAGGGACTCACAGTCTTGTGTGTCTATAATCTACAGGTCCAGAGTAAGATCCTGACCATCGGAGAGAACTACAAGACGGTCCAGGAACTGGTCTCAGACCTGCTGTCTGCCGAGGACCAAAGGAGAGAGGAGGAGAAAGAGATGCTGACCGAGGAGATGGCTTCTGGTACGGCTGATGGGAGGGAGAGAGGGGAGATGCTGACCGAGGAGATGGCTTGTGGTACGGAGGGAGGGAGGGAGGGAGGGAGGGGAGATGCTGACCGAGGAGATGGCTTCTGGTACGGAGGGAGGGAGGGGAGATGCTGACCGAGGAGATGGCTTCTGGTACGGCTGATGGGAGGGGTGGGAGATGCTGACCGAGGAGATGGCTTCTGGTACGGCTGATGGGAGGGAGAGAGGGGAGATGCTGACCGAGGAGATGGCTTGTGGTACGGAGGGAGGGAGGGAGGGGAGATGCTGACCGAGGAGATGGCTTGTGGTACGGAGGGAGGGAGGGAGGGGAGATGCTGACCGAGGAGATGGCTTGTGGTACGGAGGGAGGGAGGGAGGGAGAGAGGGAGGGGAGATGCTGACCGAGGAGATGGCTTGTGGTACGGAGAGAGAGAGAGGGAGGGAGGGGAGATGCTGACCGAGGAGATGGCTTGGGAGGGAGGGAGGGGAGATGCTGACCGAGGAGATGGCTTGGGAGGGAGGGAGGGGAGATGCTGACCGAGGAGATGGCTTGGGAGGGAGGGAGGGGAGATGCTGACCGAGGAGATGGCTTGGGAGGGAGGGGAGATGCTGACCGAGGAGATGGCTTGGGAGGGAGGGAGGGGAGATGCTGACCGAGGAGATGGCTTGGGAGGGAGGGAGGGAGGGAGGGGAGATGCTGACCGAGGAGATGGCTTCTGGTACAGCAGACGTCTGTTTCTAGGGTTCAAATCAAATTGTATTTGTCATATGCTTACACAGCGGGTGGATACCAAGAGCTGAATAAATACACAACGAGTAACGATAACTTGGCTCTATATACACACGGAGTACCAAGTCAACGTGCAGGGGTATGAGGTAATTGAGGTATGTACACTACCGTTCAAAAGTTTGGTGTCACTTCAAAGTTTCCCTGTTTTTGGAAGAAAAGCACACTTTTTTTTGTCCATTAAAATATCGTCATTCAGAAATAAGTGTACACATTGTTAATGTTGTAAATGACTATTGTAGCTGGAAACGGATGATTTCTAATGGAATATCTACATAGGAGTACAGAGGCCCATTATCAGCAACCATCACTCCTGTGTTCCAATGGCACGTTGTGTTAGCTAATATAAAGTTGATCATTTTAAAAGGCTAATTGATCATTAGAAAACCCTTTTGCAATTATGTTAGCACAGCTGAAAACTGTTGTGCTGATTAAAGAAGCAATAAAACTGGCCTTTAGACTAGTTGAGTATCTGGAGCATCAGCATTTGTGGGTTCGATTACAGGCTCAAAATGGCCAGAAACAAAGAACTTTCTTCTGAAACTCGTCAGTCTATTCTTGTTCTGAGAAATGAAGGTGTGTACTACTCCCTTCACAGAAGAGCGTAAACTGGCCCTAACCAGAATAGAAAGAGGAGTGGGAGGCCCCGGTGCACAACTGAGCAAGAGGACAAGTACATTAGAGTGTCTAGCAGCTTCATTAAATAGGACCCTCAAAACGGGGTTTTCTTTTTATTGGCCAGTCTGAGATGTGGCTTTGTCTTGACAACTCTGCCTAGAAGGCCGGCATCCCAGAGTTGCCTCTTCACTGTTGATGTGGAGACTGGTGTTTTGCAGGTACTATTTAATGAAGCTGCCAGTTGAGGAGGCGTCTGTTTCTCAAACTAGACACTAATGTACTTGTCCTCTTGCCCTCCGTTTCCTGTAGTTCACGATCAGCTCCTTTGTCTTGCTGACATTGAGGGAGAGGATGTTGTCCTCTGGCTTGGCCCAGTTAATAAGCTTCTGGTGCCAGACTCCAACTGAATCGAATGCCAACGCTCTCTCCCTCTCCCAACACGCTCTCCCCTGTCTCTCCTCTCTCCAGATGGTAATTCGTTCTTGAAGAGACACCAGGCAGCGTTGGTCCTGCGCCTGAAGAGTGTTGAGTCTGTCCTGGAGCACCTCCGAGAGCAGAACGTCATCAGTACGTCTATACTACTAATATACTACTACAGTACTAACGAATATTATATTATTATTTATGTTGTGAAGAGTGAGTCTGTCTTGAACCTCCTCCGAGAGCAGAACGTCATCAGTACGTCTATACTACTAATATACTACTACAGTACTAACGAATATTATATTATTATTTATGTTGTGAAGAGTGAGTCTGTCTTGAACCTCCTCCGAGAGCAGAATGTCATCAGTACGTCTATACTACTAATATACTACTACAGTACTAACGAATATTATATTATTATTTATGTTGTGAAGAGTGAGTCTGTCTTGAACCTCCTCCGAGAGCAGAATGTCATCAGTACGTCTATACTACTAATATACTACTACAGTACTAACGAATATTATATTATTATTTATGTTGTGAAGAGTGAGTCTGTCTTGAACCTCCTCAGGGAACAGAACTTCATCAGTATGTTACTAATACATGGTATATACTACAAGCTGCTACTACTACAATATTAATGTTTAGTCGGTCCTGGAGCGCCCATCAGTATATCTTTATATTATTACAAATATACTACTAGCTACTCCAGTACTATATTGATGTTATGATACTTCTACAGTGGGTGAGGAATACAGTGGTCTCCAGGGCCAGTCCTCCCAGCAGCCGACCTCTGACCCCTGTCTCTTCAGGTGGAGAGGAATACAGTGGTCTCCAGGGCCAGTCCTCCCAGCAGCAGACAGTCAAACTGATAGACTTGGTGCTGACCTCTGACCCCTGTCTCTTCAGGTGGAGAGGAATACAGTGGTCTCCAGGGCCAGTCCTCCCAGCAGCAGACAGCCAAACTGATAGACTTGGTGCTGACCTCTGACCCCTGTCTCTTCAGGTGGAGAGGAATACAGTGGTCTCCAGGGCCAGTCCTCCCAGCAGCAGACAGCCAGACTGATAGACTTGGTGCTGACCTCTGACCCCTGTCTCTTCAGGTGGAGAGGAATACAGTGGTCTCCAGGGCCAGTCCTCTCAGCAGCAGACAGTCAGAATGATAGACTTGGTGCTGACCTCTGACCCCTGTCTCTTCAGGTGGAGAGGAATGCAGTGGTCTCCAGGGCCAGTCCTCTCAGCAGCAGACAGCCAGACTGATAGACTTGGTGCTGACCTCTGACCCCTGTCTCTTCAGGTGGAGAGGAATACAGTGGTCTCCAGGGCCAGTCCTCTCAGCAGCAGACAGCCAGACTGATAGACTTGGTGCTGACCTCTGACCCCTGTCTCTTCAGGTGGAGAGGAATGCAGTGGTCTCCAGGGCCAGTCCTCTCAGCAGCAGACAGCCAGACTGATAGACTTGGTGCTGACCTCTGACCCCTGTCTCTTCAGGTGGAGAGGAATGCAGTGGTCTCCAGGGCCAGTCCTCTCAGCAGCAGACAGCCAGACTGATAGACTTGGTGCTGACCTCTGACCCCTGTCTCTTCAGGTGGAGAGGAATACAGTGGTCTCCAGGGCCAGTCCTCTCAGCAGCAGACAGCCAGACTGATAGACTTGGTGCTGACCTCTGACCCCTGTCTCTTCAGGTGGAGAGGAATACAGTGGTCTCCAGGGCCAGTCCTCTCAGCAGCAGACAGCCAGACTGATAGACTTGGTGCTGACCTCTGACCCCTGTCTCTTCAGGTGGAGAGGAATACAGTGGTCTCCAGGGCCAGTCCTCTCAGCAGCAGACAGCCAGACTGATAGACTTGGTCTTGACTAAAGGGAACGCAGCAGCTGAGGTCTTCAGGAACTGGATCCAGAAGAACGATGTCCACCTGCTCAGAGACCTGATGGGTAAACCTTACTTCTGACCTTTCAACTCTTACCTCTTACCCTAACTTATTTTCCCCTTACCCTAACCTGCTAGAGACTTCACCTTGATCATCCCTCACTGTGGCTCGCCCTAGTCCCCTAACTTCTAGTCCCTTCACTTCCTAGCTCTCTTCTGCTCCTAATCCTCAATTTCCTAAGACCCCTAGCTCCCTAAGCCCTGGTTTCCTAATGCCTAGCTCCCTAACCCCTAGTCCCTTCTGCTCTCAACCCCTAGTTTTGGAATCCTCAGCTCCTTAACCCCTAGTTTTGGAATCCTCAGCTCCTTAACCCCTTGTCATGGGGTGTGCAGCTCCTTAACCCCTTGTCATGGGGTGTGCAGCTCCTTAACCCCTTGTCATGGGGTGTGCAGCTCCAGCCTTCCAGGTTTGGGAAAGATGGTGGGATGTGTTGTATCATTCTGAGCTTGTCTGTGGGAATGATTGGTGGGTAGATCAGGGGTCAGGCACACAACTGATCTAGGTCAGCCTACTAAACCATCAGATTGACCCATCCTTTAAAAAGGTTATTTTACAGCTCAGGGCCATGCTGAGCCTGAGTTATAAAGTATCGTCTAGTTAGTCACCCAGCTCAGTCCAACTCAGCTCAGTCCAGTTAGTCCCACTTCACCCAGTTCAGTCCAGTTAGTCCCACTTCACCCAGTTCAGTCCAGTTAGTCCCACTTCACCCAGCTCAGTCCAGTTAGTCCCACTTCACCCAGCTCAGTCCAGTTAGTCCCACTTCACCCAGTTCAGTCCAGTTAGTCCCACTTCACCCAATTCAGTTAGTCCCACTTCACTCAGCTCAGTCCAGTTAGTCCCACTTCACTCAGTTCAGTCCAGTTAGTCCCACTTCACTCAGTTCAGTCCAGTTAGTCCCACTTCACTCAGTTCAGTCCAGTTAGTCCCACTTCACTCAGTTCAGTCCAGTTAGTCCCACTTCACTCAGTTCAGTCCAGTTAGTCCCACTTCACTCAGTTCAGTCCAGTTAGTCCCACTTCACCCAGTCCAGTTAGTCCCACTTCACCCAGTCCAGTTAGTCCCACTTCACTCAGCTCAGTCCAGTTAGTCCCACTTCACTCAGTTCAGTCCAGTTAGTCCCACTTCACTCAGCTCAGTCCAGTTAGTCCCACTTCACTCAGCTCAGTCCAGTTAGTCCCACTTCACTCAGCTCAGTCCAGTTAGTCCCACTTCACTCAGTTCAGTCCAGTTAGTCCCACTTCACTCAGTTCAGTCCAGTTAGTCCCACTTCACTCAGTTCAGTCCAGTTAGTCCCACTTCACTCAGTTCAGTCCAGTTAGTCCCACTTCACTCAGTTCAGTCCAGTTAGTCCCACTTCACCCAGCTCAGTCCAGTTTGTCCCACTTCACCCAGTTCAGTCCAGTTTGTCCCACTTCACCCAGTTCAGTCCAGTTAGTCCCACTTCACCCAGTTCAGTCCAGTTTGTCCCACTTCACTCAGTTCAGTCCAGTTAGTCCCACTTCACCCAGTTCAGTCCAGTTTGTCCCACTTCACTCAGTTCAGTCCAGTTAGTCCCACTTCACCCAGTTCAGTCCAGTTTGTCCCACTTCACTCAGTTCAGTCCAGTTAGTCCCACTTCACCCAGTTCAGTCCAGTTTGTCCCACTTCACTCAGTTCAGTCCAGTTAGTCCCACTTCACCCAGTTCAGTCCAGTTTGTCCCACTTCACTCAGCTCAGTCCAGTTAGTCCCACTTCACCCAGTTCAGTCCAGTTTGTCCCACTTCACTCAGTTCAGTCCAGTTAGTCCCACTTCACCCAGTTCAGTCCAGTTTGTCCCACTTCACTCAGTTCAGTCCAGTTTGTCCCACTTCACTCAGCTCAGTCCAGTTTGTCCCACTTCACCCAGTTCAGTCCAGTTAGTCCCACTTCACTCAGTTCAGTCCAGTTAGTCCCAGTTCAGTCCAGTTTGTCCCACTTCACTCAGTTCAGTCCAGTTTGTCCCACTTCACCCAGTTCAGTCCAGTTTGTCCCACTTCACTCAGTTCAGTCCAGTTAGTCCCACTTCACCCAGTTCAGTCCAGTTTGTCCCACTTCACCCAGTTCAGTCCAGTTAGTCCCACTTCACTCAGTTCAGTCCAGTTAGTCCCACTTCACCCAGTTAGTCCCACTTCACCCAGTTCAGTCCAGTTAGTCCCACTTCACCCAGTTCAGTCCAGTTAGTCCCACTTCACCCAGTTCAGTCCAGTTAGTCCCACTTCACCCAGCTCAGTTAGTCCCACTTCACTCAGTTCAGTCCAGTTAGTCCCACTTAACTCAGTTCAGTCCAGTTAGTCCCACTTCACTCAGTTCAGTCCAGTTAGTCCCACTTCACCCAGTTCAGTCCAGTTAGTCCCACTTCACCCAGTTCAGTCCAGTTAGTCCCACTTCACCCAGTTCAGTCCAGTTAGTCCCACTTCACCCAGTTCAGTCCAGTTAGTCCCACTTCACCCAGTTCAGTCCAGTTAGTCCCACTTCACCCAGCTCAGTCCAGTTAGTCCCACTTCACCCAGCTCAGTCCAGTTAGTCCCACTTCACCCAGTTCAGTCCAGTTAGTCCCACTTCACCCAGTTCAGTTAGTCCCACTTCACTCAGCTCAGTCCAGTTAGTCCCACTTCACTCAGTTCAGTCCAGTTAGTCCCACTTCACTCAGTTCAGTCCAGTTAGTCCCACTTCACTCAGTTCAGTCCAGTTAGTCCCACTTCACTCAGTTCAGTCCAGTTAGTCCCACTTCACTCAGTTCAGTCCAGTTAGTCCCACTTCACTCAGTTCAGTCCAGTTAGTCCCACTTCACTCAGTTCAGTCCAGTTAGTCCCACTTCACTCAGTTCAGTCCAGTTAGTCCCACTTCACCCAGTTCAGTTAGTCCCACTTCACCCAGTCCAGTTAGTCCCACTTCACCCAGTCCAGTTAGTCCCACTTCACTCAGTTCAGTCCAGTTAGTCCCACTTCACTCAGTTCAGTCCAGTTAGTCCCACTTCACTCAGTTCAGTCCAGTTAGTCCCACTTCACTCAGTTCAGTCCAGTTAGTCCCACTTCACTCAGTTCAGTCCAGTTAGTCCCACTTCACTCAGTTCAGTCCAGTTAGTCCCACTTCACTCAGTTCAGTCCAGTTAGTCCCACTTCACCCAGTTCAGTCCAGTTTGTCCCACTTCACTCAGTTCAGTCCAGTTAGTCCCACTTCACCCAGTTCAGTCCAGTTTGTCCCACTTCACTCAGTTCAGTCCAGTTAGTCCCACTTCACCCAGTTCAGTCCAGTTTGTCCCACTTCACTCAGTTCAGTCCAGTTAGTCCCACTTCACCCAGTTCAGTCCAGTTTGTCCCACTTCACTCAGTTCAGTCCAGTTAGTCCCACTTCACCCAGTTCAGTCCAGTTTGTCCCACTTCACTCAGTTCAGTCCAGTTAGTCCCACTTCACCCAGTTCAGTCCAGTTTGTCCCACTTCACTCAGCTCAGTCCAGTTAGTCCCACTTCACCCAGTTCAGTCCAGTTAGTCCCACTTCACCCAGTTCAGTCCAGTTAGTCCCACTTCACTCAGTTCAGTCCAGTTAGTCCCACTTCACCCAGTTCAGTCCAGTTTGTCCCACTTCACTCAGCTCAGTCCAGTTTGTCCCACTTTACCCAGTTCAGTCCAGTTTGTCCCACTTCACCCAGTTCAGTCCAGTTAGTCCCACTTCACTCAGTTCAGTCCAGTTTGTCCCACTTCACTCAGTTCAGTCCAGTTTGTCCCACTTCACTCAGTTCAGTCCAGTTTGTCCCACTTCACCCAGTTCAGTCCAGTTAGTCCCACTTCACTCAGTTCAGTCCAGTTAGTCCCACTTCACCCAGTTCAGTCCAGTTAGTCCCACTTCACTCAGCTCAGTCCAGTTTGTCCCACTTCACCCAGTTCAGTCCAGTTTGTCCCACTTCACTCAGTTCAGTCCAGTTAGTCCCACTTCACTCAGTTCAGTCCAGTTAGTCCCACTTCACTCAGTTCAGTCCAGTTAGTCCCACTTCACTCAGTTCAGTCCAGTTTGTCCCACTTCACCCAGTTCAGTCCAGTTAGTCCCACTTCACCCAGTTCAGTCCAGTTAGTCCCACTTCACCCAGTTCAGTCCAGTTTGTCCCACTTCACTCAGTTCAGTCCAGTTTGTCCCACTTCACTCAGTTCAGTCCAGTTAGTCCCACTTCACCCAGTTCAGTCCAGTTAGTCCCACTTCACCCAGTTCAGTCCAGTTTGTCCCACTTCACCCAGTTCAGTCCAGTTAGTCCCACTTCACCCAGTTCAGTCCAGTTAGTCCCACTTCACTCAGTTCAGTCCAGTTAGTCCCACTTCACCCAGTTCAGTCCAGTTTGTCCCACTTCACCCAGTTCAGTCCAGTTAGTCCCACTTCACCCAGTTCAGTCCAGTTAGTCCCACTTCACCCAGTTCAGTCCAGTTAGTCCCACTTCACCCAGTTCAGTCCAGTTTGTCCCACTTCACTCAGCTCAGTCCAGTTTGTCCCAGTTCAGTCCAGTTAGTCCCACTTCACCCAGTTCAGTCCAGTTTAATTTCAAACTTATGTTTAATTCTTGTTCTCAATTTCAGCCCAGGCAAACGAAGCCTCATCACCAAGTCAAGATCTCTCAGGTATGTATATATATAATATATATACATACACACACACACACACACACACACACACACACACACACACACACACACACACACACACACACACACACACACTGCCTGGCTATAGACACACACACACACACACACACACACACACACACACACACACACACACACTGCCTGGCTATAGACACACACACACACACACACACACTGCCTGGCTATAGACACACACACACACACACACACACACACACACACACACACACACACACACACTGCCTGGCTATAGACACACACACACACACACACACACACACACACACACACACACACTGCCTGGCTATAGACACACACACACACACACACACACACACACACACACACACACACACACACACACACACACACACACTGCCTGGCTATAGACATACACACACACACACACACACACACACTGCCTGGCTATAGACATACACACACACACACACACACACACACACTGCCTGGCTATAGACATACACACACACACACACACACTGCCTGGCTATAGACACACACACACACACACACACACACTGCCTGGCTATAGACACACACACACACACACACACACACACACTGCCTGGCTATAGACACACACACACACACACTGCCTGGCTATAGACACACACACACACACACACACACACACACACTGCCTGGCTATAGACACACACACACACACACACACACACACACACACACACACACACACACACACACACACACACACACACACACACACACCTTCATTCTACACAAAATACCCCATTATGACATCAAACCCCACAATGACATCATAATATCCCATAATGACGAAGCAAAAACAGGTAGGTTCACCTCTGATGGCCCCAAGGGGGAGCGCTGCATCACTGATGGCCCCAAGGGGGAGCGCTGCATCACTGATGGCCCCAAGGGGGAGCGCTGCATCACTGATGGCCCCAAGGGGGAGCGCTGCATCACTGATGGCCCCAAGGGGAGCGCTGCATCACTGATGGCCCCAAGGGGGAGCGCTGCATCACTGATGGCCCCAAGGGGGAGCGCTGCATCACTGATGGCCCCAAGGGGGAGCGCTGCATCACTGATGGCCCCAAGGGGGAGCGCTGCATCACTGATGGCCCCAAGGGGGAGCGCTGCATCACTGATGGCCCCAAGGGGGAGCGCAGCATCATTCAAATCCCCAAGCCAGCAAGGTGGAAAACTCTGCCGTTTTGCCTTTGAGCAAGGCAGTTAGCCAACAACAACTGTTCCCTGGGCGCCAATGACGTTGATTATGGTCCCCTGCACCTCTGATTCAGGAAGACACATTTCAGTTGAACTGCTGAGGCATCCTCTCTCCCTTCCTGTTTACTGTTGTTTTTCACTTTGCATCTCTATTCCTCCTCTTCCTCTCCCTCCTCTTCCCCTCTCCCCCTCCAGACCTGCCGATGGAGGAGCAGCTACGGCGCCTGCAGGAGGAGCGGACCTGCAAGGTGTGTATGGACAAGGAGGTGAACATTGTCTTCATCCCGTGTGGTCACCTGGTGGTCTGTAAGGAGTGTGCTCCCTCTCTGAGGAAATGTCCCATCTGCAGAGGACTGGTCAAGGGCACCGTCCGAACCTTCCTCTCCTAGAAGACCGAAGAGGAACCAGGCTTGATGTTAGGCGCTGGTAGATCTGTGAAATAAAATAAATATATCTCAAATAAATCAAGTGTTATTCTTCTCAGGATGTAATTCGAACCATTTTCATTCAACTCAAACTTGACATTCTCAGTCAGGATAACAGCTGTAGAAACCAAACAACATAAGTTACAATTTCACAGAAGATTAGTCATTTATTCTTCATAACAGGAATATTGGTTTATCTCTACTATAACGCACACCATATCAATAGTATTTATAGTAGACAGTAACCACACCATATCAATAGTATTTATAGTAGACAGTAACCACACCATATCAATAGTATTTATAGTAGACAGTAACCACACCATATCAATAGTATTTATAGTGGACAGTAACCACACCATATCAATAGTATTTATAGTGGACAGTAACCACACCATATCAATAGTATTTATAGTAGACAGTAACCACACCATATCAATAGTATTTATAGTAGACAGTAACCACACCATACCAATAGTATTTATAGTAGACAGTAACCACACCATATCAATAGTATTTATAGTAGACAGTAACTACACCATGTCATATCAATAGTATTTATAGTAGACAGTAACCACACCATATCAATAGTATTTATAGTAGACAGTAACTACACCATATCAATAGTATTTATAGTGGACAGTAACCACACCATATCAATAGTATTTATAGTAGACAGTAACCACACCATATCAATAGTATTTATAGTAGACAGTAACCACACCATATCAATAGTATTTATAGTAGACAGTAACCACACCATATCAATAGTATTTATAGTAGACAGTAACTACACCATGTCATATCAATAGTATTTATAGTAGACAGTAACCACACCATATCAATAGTATTTATAGTAGACAGTAACTACACCATGTCATATCAATAGTATTTATAGTAGACAGTAACCACACCATATCAATAGTATTTATAGTAGACAGTAACTACACCATGTCATATCAATAGTATTTATAGTAGACAGTAACCACACCATACCAATAGTATTTATAGTAGACAGTAACCACACCATATCAATAGTATTTATAGTACAGTAACTACACCATGTCATATCAATAGTATTTATAGTAGACAGTAACCACACCATATCAATAGTATTTATAGTAGACAGTAACTACACCATATCAATAGTATTTATAGTAGACAGTAACCACACCATATCAATAGTATTTATAGTAGACAGTAACCACACCATATCAATAGTATTTATAGTAGACAGTAACTACACCATGTCATATCAATAGTATTTATAGTAGACAGTAACCACACCATATCAATAGTATTTATAGTAGACAGTAACCACACCATATCAATAGTATTTATAGTAGACAGTAACCACACCATATCAATAGTATTTATAGTAGACAGTAACTACACCATATCAATAGTATTTATAGTAGACAGTAACCACACCATATCAATAGTATTTATAGTAGACAGTAACTACACCATGTCATATCAATAGTATTTATAGTAGACAGTAACCACACCATATCAATAGTATTTATAGTAGACAGTAACCACACCATATCAATAGTATTTATAGTAGACAGTAACTACACCATGTCATATCAATAGTATTTATAGTAGACAGTAACCACACCATATCAATAGTATTTATAGTGGACAGTAACCACACCATATCAATAGTATTTATAGTAGACAGTAACCACACCATATCAATAGTATTTATAGTGGACAGTAACAACACCATATCAATAGTATTTATAGTAGACAGTAACCACACCATATCAATAGTATTTATAGTGGACAGTAACAACACCATATCAATAGTATTTATAGTAGACAGTAACCACACCATATCAATAGTATTTATAGTAGACAGTAACCACACCATATCAATAGTATTTATAGTAGACAGTAACCACACCATATCAATAGTATTTATAGTAGACAGTAACCACACCATATCAATAGTATTTATAGTAGACAGTAACAACACCATATCAATAGTATTTATAGTAGACAGTAACCACACCATATCAATAGTATTTATAGTGGACAGTAACCACACCATATCAATAGTATTTATAGTAGACAGTAACCACACCATATCAATAGTATTTATAGTAGACAGTAACTACACCATGTCATATCAATAGTATTTATAGTAGACAGTAACCACACCATATCAATAGTATTTATAGTAGACAGTAACCACACCATATCAATAGTATTTATAGTAGACAGTAACCACACCATATCAATAGTATTTATAGTAGACAGTAACCACACCATATCAATAGTATTTATAGTAGACAGTAACCACACCATATCAATAGTATTTATAGTAGACAGTAACCACACCATATCAATAGTATTTATAGTAGACAGTAACCACACCATATCAATAGTATTTATAGTAGACAGTAACCACACCATATCAATAGTAGACAGTAACCACACCATATCAATAGTATTTATAGTAGACAGTAACCACACCATATCAATAGTAGACAGTAACCACACCATATCAATAGTATTTATAGTAGACAGTAACCACACCATATCAATAGTAGACAGTAACCACACCATATCAATAGTATTTATAGTAGACAGTAACAACACCATATCAATAGTATTTATAGTAGACAGTAACCACACCATATCAATAGTATTTATAGTAGACAGTAACCACACCATATCAATAGTATTTATAGTGGACAGTAACCACACCATATCAATAGTAGACAGTAACCACACCATATCAATAGTATTTATAGTAGACAGTAACCACACCATATCAATAGTATTTATAGTAGACAGTAACAACACCATATCAATAGTATTTATAGTAGACAGTAACCACACCATATCAATAGTATTTATAGTAGACAGTAACCACACCATATCAATAGTATTTATAGTGGACAGTAACCACACCATATCAATAGTAGACAGTAACCACACCATATCAATAGTATTTATAGTAGACAGTAACCACACCATGTCATATCAATAGTATTTATAGTAGACAGTAACCACACCATATCAATAGTATTTATAGTAGACAGTAACCACACCATATCAATAGTATTTATAGTAGACAGTAACCATACCATGTTATATCAATATTACTGGGATCAAAACATCATCACATTTCATCTCAGCAGGTTGATGTGGACCCACTAAAGTCCTCGTTACATTAAACTCAGTACGCTGGTTAAAAAATATGTTCAAGACACAAACATTAAACCCACGAAGTCACACACTGTGGAACTCCTTGAGATATTCATAAATACTGTGCCTCTGCTCTGTCACCAACAGGTCCCAATAACACCTCCTTCCTCTTGAAGGGGAGATCATTGGGACGTTGTTCAGGTCCTTTGGGAGGAAGGGGACGTTGTTCAGGTCCTTTGGGAGGAAGGGGAGATCATTGAGATGTTGTTCTGGTCCTTTGGGAGGAAGTGGACGTTGTTCAGGTCCTTTGGGAGGAAGGGGAGATCATTGGGACGTTGTTCAGGTCCTTTGGGAGGAAGGGGAGATCATTGGGACGTTGTTCAGGTCCTTTGGGAGGAAGGGGAGATCATTGGGACGTTGTTCAGGTCCTTTGGGAGGAAGGGGAGATCATTGGGACGTTGTTCAGGTCCTTTGGGAGGAAGGGGAGATCATTGGGACGTTGTTCAGGTCCTTTGGGAGGAAGGGGAGATCATTGGGACGTTGTTCAGGTCCTTTGGGAGGAAGGGGAGATCATTGGGACGTTGTTCAGGTCCTTTGGGAGGAAGGGGAGATCATTGGGACGTTGTTCAGGTCCTTTGGGAGGAAGGGGAGATCATTGGGACGTTGTTCATGTCCTTTGGGAGGAAGTGGAGATCATTGGGACATTGTTCAGGTCCTTTGGGAGGAAGGGGAGATCATTGGGACGTTGTTCAGGTCCTTTGGGAGGAAGGGGAGATCATTGGGACGTTGTCCAGGTCCTTTGGGAGGAAGTGGAGATCATTGGGACATTGTTCAGGTCCTTTGGGAGGAAGTGGAGATCATTGGGACATTGTTCAGGTCCTTTGGGAGGAAGGGGAGATCATTGGGACGTTGTTCAGATGTCCAGGTCCTGCAGGTTCCCCCAGCTGGGTCCCACCTTGACCTTGGCTTTCAGCTTAACATAGAGCTTCACAGCACTCTCCATCTCTCTTTTCACTATTTGAGCCACCTAGACAGAAAGACGGTACAAACATAGAATTTACCAGACCTCCCCATTGAAGGAACAGTCTATCACCCACATCACTTAACTTCCTGCCTAGCAACAAGCATGTGATGTTTAGAGGGAAGGAGGGGGGTTTATATATTGGTGCTGGTGGGAGCATGTCTGGCCCATTGGGTGAATACACTTGGTTTGAGCTTGTCCTCGTTGTCCGGTAGTTTTTACTGTTTGTTTAGAACCTAACACTGTATGAGGTCAAGGGTTGAAGGTCAGAGTGTTACCTGTATAATGTTAAAGGTCAGAGTGTTACCTGTATGAGGTCAGGGGCTGAAGGTCAGAGTGTTACCTGTATAAGGTCTGGGGCTGAAGGTCAGAGTGTTACCTGTATAATGTTAGAGGTCAGGGGTTAAAGGTCAGGGTGTTACCTGTATGAGGTCTGGGGCTGAAGGTCAGAGTGAAACCTGTATAATGTTAGAGGTCAGGGGTTAAAGGTCAGAGTGTTACCTGTATAAGGTCTGGGGCTGACGGTCAGAGTGTTACCTGTATAATGTTAGAGGTCAGGGGTTAAAGGTCAGGGTGTTACCTGTATGAGGTCTGGGGCTGAAGGTCAGAGTGAAACCTGTATAATGTTAGAGGTCAGGGGTTAAAGGTTAGAGTGTTACCTGTATGAGGTCTGGGGCTGAAGGTCAGAGTGTTACCTGTATGAGGTCTGGGGCTGAAGGTCAGAGTGAAACCTGTATAATGTTAGAGGTCAGGGGTTAAAGGTCAGAGTGTTACCTGTATGAGGTCTGGGGCTGAAGGTCAGAGTGAAACCTGTATAATGTTAGAGGTCAGGGGTTAAAGGTCAGAGTGTTACCTGTATGAGGTCTGGGGCTGAAGGTCAGAGTGAAACCTGTATAATGTTAGAGGTCAGGGGTTAAAGGTCAGAGTGTTACCTGTATAATGTTAGAGGTCAGGGGTTAAAGGTCAGAGTGTTACCTGTATGAGGTCCTCCTCTGCGGTCTCATAGATGAGTTCATCATGAAGCTGCAGGATGAAAAACGCCCCACGATGACGTTTAACAGCCCTGCCATGACCACGGCTCTCTATAATATATAATATATACATCAATATGTACCCCTCACTGTCATGACTCTCTATAATATATAATATATACATCAATATGTACCCCTCACTGTCATGACCACAACTCTCTATAATATATACATCAATATGTACCTCTCACTGTCATGACCACAACTCTCTATAATATATACATCAATATGTACCTCTCACTGTCATGACCACAACTCTATAATATATAATATATACATCAATATGTACCCCTCACTACCACGACTCTCTATAATATATAATATATACATCAATATGTACCCCTCACTGTCATGACCACAACTCTCTATAATATATACATCAATATGTACCTCTCACTGTCATGACCACAACTCTATAATATATAATATATACATCAATATGTACCCCTCACTGTCATGACTCTCTATAATATATAATATATACATCAATATGTACCTCTCACTGCCACGACTCTCTATAATATATACATCAATATGTACCCCTCACTGTCATGACTCTCTATAATATATAATATATACATCAATATGTACCCCTCACTGTCATGACCACGACTCTCTATAATATATAATATATACATCAATATGTACCCCTCACTGTCACGACTCTCTATAATATATAATATATACATCAATATGTACCCCTCACTGCCATGACCACGACTCTCTATAATATATAATATATACATCAATATGTACCCCTCACTGTCACGACTCTCTATAATATATAATATATACATCAATATGTACCCCTCACTGCCATGACTCTCTATAATATATAATATATACATCAATATGTACCCCTCACTGCCATGACCACGACTCTCTATAATATATAATATATACATCAATATGTACCCCTCACTGTCACGACTCTCTATAATATATAATATATACATCAATATGTACCCCTCACTACCACGACTCTCTATAATATATAATATATACATCAATATGTACCCCTCACTGTCATGACCACAACTCTCTATAATATATACATCAATATGTACCTCTCACTGTCATGACCACAACTCTATAATATATAATATATACATCAATATGTACCCCTCACTGTCATGACTCTCTATAATATATAATATATACATCAATATGTACCCCTCACTGTCATGACCACGACTCTCTATAATATATAATATATACATCAATATGTACCCCTCACTGTCATGACTCTCTATAATATATAATATATACATCAATATGTACCCCTCACTGTCATGACCACAACTCTCTATAATATATACATCAATATGTACCTCTCACTGTCATGACCACAACTCTATAATATATAATATATACATCAATATGTACCTCTCACTGTCATGACCACAACTCTATAATATATAATATATACATCAATATGTACCCCTCACTGTCATGACCACAACTCTCTATAATATATACATCAATATGTACCTCTCACTGTCATGACCACAACTCTATAATATATAATATATACATCAATATGTACCCCTCACTGCCATGACTCTCTATAATATATAATATATACATCAATATGTACACCTCACTGTCATGACCACGACTCTCTATAATATATAATATATACATCAATATGTACCCCTCACTGTCATGACCAGTGCTCTCTATAATATATAATATGTACCCCTCACTGTCATGACCAGTGCTCTCTATAATATATAATATATACATCAATATCTACCCCTCACTGTCATGACCAGGGCTCTCTATAATATAAAATATATACATCAATATGTACCCCTCACTGTCATGACCACAACTCTCTATAATATATACATCAATATGTACCCCTCACTGTCATGACCACGACTCTCTATAATATATAATATATACATCAATATCTACCCCTCACTGTCATGACCAGGGCTCTCTATAATATAAAATATATACATCAATATGTACCCCTCACTGTCATGACCACAACTCTCTATAATATATACATCAATATGTACCCCTCACTGTCATGACCGCAACTTTCTATAATATATATACATCAATATGTACCCCTCACTGTCATGACCACGACTCTCTATAATATATAATATATACATCAATATGTACCCCTCACTGTCATGACCACGACTCTCTATAATATATAAATCAATATGTACCTCTCACTGTCATGACCACAACTCTCTATAATATATACATCAATATGTACCTCTCACTGCCATGACCACGACTCTCTATAATATATAATATATACATCAATATGTACCCCTCACTGTCATGACTCTCTATAATATATAATATGTACATCAATATGTACCTCTCACTGTCATGACCACGACTCTCTATAATATATAATATATACATCAATATGTACCCCTCACTGTCATGACCACGACTCTCTATAATATATAATATATACATCAATATGTACCCCTCACTGTCATGACTCTCTATGATATATAATATATACATCAATATGTACCCCTCACTGTCATGACCACGACTCTCTATAATATATAAATCAATATGTACCCCTCACTGTCATGACTCTCTATAATATATAATATATACATCAATATGTACCCCTCACTGTCATGACTCTATAATATATAATATATACATCAATATGTACCCCTCACTGTCATGACTCTATAATATATAATATATACATCAATATGTACCCCTCACTGTCATGACCACGACTCTTTATAATATATAATATATACATCAATATGTACCCCTCACTGTCATGACTCTCTATGATATATAATATATACATCAATATGTACCCCTCACTGTCATGACCACGACTCTCTATAATATATAAATCAATATGTACCCCTCACTGTCATGACTCTCTATAATATATAATATATACATCAATATGTACCCCTCACTGTCATGACTCTATAATATATAATATATACATCAATATGTACCCCTCACTGTCATGACCACGACTCTCTATAATATATAAATCAATATGTACCCCTCACTGTCATGACTCTCTATAATATATAATATATACATCAATATGTACCCCTCACTGTCATGACTCTATAATATATAATATATACATCAATATGTACCCCTCACTGTCATGACTCTCTATGATATATAATATATACATCAATATGTACCCCTCACTGTCATGACTCTATAATATATAATATATACATCAATATGTACCCCTCACTGTCATGACTCTCTATAATATATAATATATACATCAATATGTACCCCTCACTGTCATGACCACAACTCTCTATAATATATAAATCAATATGTACCCCTCACTGTCATGACCAGGGCTCTCTATAATATAAAATATATACATCAATATGTACCCCTCACTGTCATGACCACAACTCTCTATAATATATAAATCAATATGTACCCCTCACTGTCATGACCGCAACTCTCTATAATATATACATCAATATGTACCCCTCACTGTCATGACCACGACTCTCTATAATATATAATATATACATCAATATGTACCTCTCACTGTCATGACCACAACTCTCTATAATATATACATCAATATGTACCTCTCACTGCCATGACCACGACTCTCTATAATATATAATATATACATCAATATGTACCCCTCACTGTCATGACCACGACTCTCTATAATATATAATATATACATCAATATGTACCCCTCACTGTCATGACCACGACTCTCTATAATATATAATATATACATCAATATGTACCCCTCACTGTCATGACTCTCTATAATATATAATATGTACATCAATATGTACCCCTCACTGTCATGACCACAACTCTCTATAATATATACATCAATATGTACCTCTCACTGTCATGACCACAACTCTATAATATATAATATATACATCAATATGTACCCCTCACTGTCATGACTCTCTATAATATATAAATCAATATGTACCCCTCACTGTCATGACCACGACTCTCTATAATATATAATATATACATCAATATGTACCCCTCACTGTCATGACTCTCTATAATATATAATATATACATCAATATGTACCCCTCACTGTCATGACCACGACTCTCTATAATATATAATATATACATCAATATGTACCCCTCACTGCCATGACTCTCTATAATATATAATATATACATCAATATGTACCCCTCACTGTCATGACCACGACTCTCTATAATATATAATATATACATCAATATGTACCCCTCACTGTCATGACTCTCTATAATATATAATATATACATCAATATGTACCCCTCACTGTCATGACCACAACTCTCTATAATATATACATCAATATGTACCTCTCACTGTCATGACCACAACTCTATAATATATAATATATACATCAATATGTACCTCTCACTGTCATGACCACAACTCTATAATATATAATATATACATCAATATGTACCCCTCACTGTCATGACCACAACTCTCTATAATATATACATCAATATGTACCTCTCACTGTCATGGCCACAACTCTATAATATATAATATATACATCAATATGTACCCCTCACTGTCATGACTCTCTATAATATATAATATATACATCAATATGTACACCTCACTGTCATGACCACGACTCTCTATAATATATAATATATACATCAATATGTACCCCTCACTGTCATGACCAGTGCTCTCTATAATATATAATATGTACCCCTCACTGTCATGACCAGTGCTCTCTATAATATATAATATATACATCAATATGTACCCCTCACTGTCATGACCACGACTCTCTATAATATATACATCAATATGTACCCCTCACTGTCATGACCAGGGCTCTCTATAATATAAAATATATACATCAATATGTACCCCTCACTGTCATGACCACAACTCTCTATAATATATACATCAATATGTACCCCTCACTGTCATGACCGCAACTTTCTATAATATATATACATCAATATGTACCCCTCACTGTCATGACCACGACTCTCTATAATATATAATATATACATCAATATGTACCCCTCACTGTCATGACCACGACTCTCTATAATATATAAATCAATATGTACCTCTCACTGTCATGACCACAACTCTCTATAATATATACATCAATATGTACCTCTCACTGCCATGACCACGACTCTCTATAATATATAATATATACATCAATATGTACCCCTCACTGTCATGACTCTCTATAATATATAATATGTACATCAATATGTACCTCTCACTGTCATGACCACGACTCTCTATAATATATAATATATACATCAATATGTACCCCTCACTGTCATGACCACGACTCTCTATAATATATAATATATACATCAATATGTACCCCTCACTGTCATGACTCTCTATGATATATAATATATACATCAATATGTACCTCTCACTGTCATGACCACGACTCTCTATAATATATAAATCAATATGTACCCCTCACTGTCATGACTCTCTATAATATATAATATATACATCAATATGTACCCCTCACTGTCATGACCACGACTCTCTATAATATATAAATCAATATGTACCCCTCACTGTCATGACCGCAACTCTCTATAATATATACATCAATATGTACCCCTCACTGTCATGACCACGACTCTCTATAATATATAATATATACATCAATATGTACCTCTCACTGTCATGACCACAACTCTCTATAATATATACATCAATATGTACCTCTCACTGCCATGACCACGACTCTCTATAATATATAATATATACATCAATATGTACCCCTCACTGTCATGACCACGACTCTCTATAATATATAATATATACATCAATATGTACCCCTCACTGTCATGACCACGACTCTCTATAATATATACATCAATATGTACCCCTCACTGTCATGACTCTCTATAATATATAATATGTA
This sequence comes from Oncorhynchus keta, assembly GCF_023373465.1. NCBI lineage: Eukaryota > Metazoa > Chordata > Actinopteri > Salmoniformes > Salmonidae > Oncorhynchus > Oncorhynchus keta. Next base: position 382,668 of record NW_026290923.1, on the reverse strand, counting down.
CATCAATATGTACCCCTCACTGTCATGACCACAACTCTCTATAATATATACATCAATATGTACCTCTCACTGTCATGACCACAACTCTATAATATAGAATATATACATCAATATGTACCCCTCACTGTCATGACTCTCTATAATATATAATATATACATCAATATGTACCTCTCACTGTCATGACCACAACTCTCTATAATATATAATATATACATCAATATGTACCCCTCACTGTCATGACTCTCTATAATATATAATATATACATCAATATGTACCCCTCACTGTCATGACCACGACTCTCTATAATATATAATATATACATCAATATGTACCCCTCACTGCCATGACTCTCTATAATATATAATATATACATCAATATGTACCCCTCACTGTCATGACTCTCTATAATATATAATATATACATCAATATGTACCCCTCACTGTCATGACTCTCTATAATATATAATATATACATCAATATGTACCCCTCACTGTCATGACCACGACTCTCTATAATATATACATCAATATGTACCTCTCACTGTCATGACCACAACTCTATAATATATAATATATACATCAATATGTACCCTCACTGTCATGACCACAACTCTATAATATATAATATATACATCAATATGTACCCCTCACTGTCATGACCACAACTCTCTATAATATATACATCAATATGTACCTCTCACTGTCATGACCACAACTCTATAATATATAATATATACATCAATATGTACCCCTCACTGTCATGACTCTCTATAATATATACATCAATATGTACCCTCACTGTCATGACCACGACTCTCTATAATATATACATCAATATGTATCACTGTCACCCCTCTATAATATATAATATGTACCCCTCACTGTCATGACCAGTCTCTATAATATATAATATATACATCAATATGTACCCTCACTGTCATGACCACGACTCTCTATAATAATATACATCAATATGTACCCCTCACTGTCATGACCAGGGCTCTCTATAATATATAATATATACATCAATATGTACCCCTCACTGTCATGACCACAACTCTCTATAATATATACATCAATATGTACCCCTCACTGTCATGACCGCAACTTTCTATAATATATATACATCAATATGTACCCCTCACTGTCATGACCACGACTCTCTATAATATATAATATATACATCAATATGTACCCCTCACTGTCATGACCACGACTCTCTATAATATATACATCAATATGTACCTCTCACTGTCATGACCACAACTCTCTATAATATATAATATATACATCAATATGTACCCCTCACTGTCATGACCACTATAATATATACATCAATATGTACCCCTCATAATATATATATAATATACATCAATATGTACCCCTCACTGTCATGACTCTCTATAATATATAATATATACATCAATATGTACCCCTCACTGTCATGACTCTCTATAATATATAATATATACATCAATATGTACCTCTCACTGTCATGACCACGACTCTCTATAATATATAATATATACATCAATATGTACCCCTCACTGTCATGACTCTCTCTATAATATATAATATAATATGTACCCCTCACTGTCATCAATCTCTATAATATATAAATCAATATGTACCCCTCACTGTCATGACCAGGGCTCTCTATAATATATATATACATCAATATGTACCCCTCACTGTCATGATATAATATATAAATCAATATGTACCCCTCACTGTCATGACCACGACTCTCTATAATATATAATATATACATCAATATGTACCCCTCACTGTCACTGATGACTCTCTATAATATATAATATATACATCAATATGTACCCCTCACTGTCATGACCATAATATATAATATATACATCAATATCTCACTATGACCACGACTATATATATAATATATACATCAATATGTACCCCTCACTGTCATGACCATAATATATAATATATACATCTCCCCTCTATAATAATATATACATCAATATGTACCCCTCACTGTCATGACCACGACTCTCTATAATATATAATATATACATCAATATGTACCCCTCACTATGACCACATCAATATGTACCCCTCTCTATAATATATAATCAATATACACCCCTCAATATGTATATAATATATACATCAATATGTACCCCTCACTGTCATGACCATAATATATAATATATACATCAATATGTACCCTCACTCTATAATATATAATATATACATCAATATGTACCCCTCACTGTCATGACTCTCTATAATATATAATATATACATCAATATGTACCCCTCACTGTCATGACTCTCTATAATATATACATCAATATGTACCTCTCTATAATATATACATCACTACTATAATATAATATATAATATATACATCATGACCACGACTCTCTATAATATATAATATATACATCAATATGTACACCTCACTGTCATGACCATAATATATAATATATACATCAATATGACTCTCTATATATATATAATATATACATCAATATAATATATAATACCCCTCACTGTCATGACCAGTACCCCTCACTCACTGTCATGACCACGACTCTCTATAATATATAATATATACATCAATATGTACCCCTCACTGTCATGACCAGTGACTCTCTATAATATATAATATATACATCAATATGTACCCCTCACTGTCATAATATATAATATATACATCAATATGTACCCTCACTCTCTATAATATATAATATATAAATCATCAATATGTACCCCTCACTGTCATGACTCTCTATAATATATAATATATACATCAATATGTATAATATATAATATATACCCACTCACTGTCATGACTCTATATACATCAATATAATATATAATATATACATCAATATGTACCCCTCACTGTCATGACCACGACTCTCTATAATATATAATATATACATCAATATGTACCCCTCACTGTCATGACTCTTTACAAAACAGTGTGATTGTATATATACAGTGTGATTGTATATATACCCTACCATACAGTGTGATTGTATATATACCCTACCATACAGTGTGATTGTATATATACCCTGCCATACAGTGTGATTGTATATATACAGTGTGATTGTATATATACCCTGCCATACAGTGTGATTGTATATATACCCTACCATGCAGTGTGATTGTATATATACCCTACCATACAGTGTGATTGTATATATACCCTACCATACAGTGTGATTGTATATATACCCTACCATACAGTGTGATTGTATATATACCCTACCATACAGTGTGATTGTATATATACCCTACCATACAGTGTGATTGTATATATACCCTGCCATACAGTGTGATTGTATATATACCCTGCCATACAGTGTGATTGTATATATACCCTGCCATACAGTGTGATTGTATATATACCCTACCATACAGTGTGATTGTATATATACCCTACCATGCAGTGTGATTGTATATATACCCTACCATACAGTGTGATTGTATATATACCCTACCATACAGTGTGATTGTATATATACCCTGCCATACAGTGTGATTGTATATATACCCTACCATACAGTGTGATTGTATATATACCCTGCCATACAGTGTGATTGTATATATACCCTACCATACAATGTGATTGTATATATACAGTGTGATTGTATATATACCCTACCATACAGTGTGATTGTATATATACCCTACCATACAGTGTGATTGTATATATACCCTACCATACAGTGTGATTGTATATATACCCTACCATACAGTGTGATTGTATATATACAGTGTGATTGTATATATACCCTGCCATACAGTGTGATTGTATATATACAGTGTGATTGTATATATACAGTGTGATTGTATATATACCCTGCCATACAGTGTGATTGTATATATACAGTGTGATTGTATATAAACCCTGCCATACAGTGTGATTGTATATATACCCTACCATACAGTGTGATTGTATATATACCCTACCATGCAGTGTGATTGTATATATACCCTGCCATACAGTGTGATTGTATATATACCCTACCATACAGTGTGATTGTATATATACCCTACCATACAGTGTGATTGTATATATACCCTACCATACAGTGTGATTGTATATATACCCTGCCATACAGTGTGATTGTATATATACCCTACCATACAGTGTGATTGTATATATACAGTGTGATTGTATATATACCCTGCCATACAGTGTGATTGTATATATATACAGTGTGATTGTATATATACCCTACCATACAGTGTGATTGTATATATACCCTACCATACAGTGTGATTGTATATAAACCCTGCAATACAGTGTGATTGTATATATACCCTGCCATACAGTTTGATTGTATATATACCCTACCATACAGTGTGATTGTATATATACCCTGCCATACAGTGTGATTGTATATATACCCTACCATACAGTGTGATTGTATATATACCCTACCATACAGTGTGATTGTATATATACCCTGCCATACAGTGTGATTGTATATATACCCTGCCATACAGTGTGATTGTATATATACCCTACCATACAGTGTGATTGTATATATACCCTACCATACAGTGTGATTGTATATATACCCTGCCATGCAGTGTGATTCTATATATACCCTGCCATACAGTGTGATTGTATATATACCCTACCATACAGTGTGATTGTATATATACCCTGCCATACAGTGTGATTGTATATATACCCTACCATACAGTGTGATTGTATATATACCCTGCCATACAGTGTGATTGTATATATACCCTGCCATACAGTGTGATTGTATATATACCCTACCATACAGTGTGATTGTATATATACCCTACCATACAGTGTGATTGTATATATACCCTACCATGCAGTGTGATTCTATATATACCCTGCCATACAGTGTGATTGTATATATACCCTGCCATACAGTGTGATTGTATATATACCCCACCATACAGTGTGATTGTATATATACCCTACCATGCAGTGTGATTGTATATATACCCTACCATACAATGTGATTGTATATATACAGTGTGATTGTATATATACCCTGCCATACAGTGTGATTGTATATATATATACCCTACCATACAGTGTGATTGTATATATACAGTGTGATTGTATATATACCCTGCCATACAGTGTGATTGTATATATACCCTACCATACAATGTGATTGTATATATACAGTGTGATTGTATATATACCCTGCCATACAGTGTGATTGTATATATACCCTACCATACAGTGTGATTGTATATATACCCTACCATACAGTGTGATTGTATATATACCCTACCATACAGTGTGATTGTATATATACCCTACCATACAGTGTGATTGTATATAAACCCTACCATACAGTGTGATTCTATATATACCCTGCCATACAGTGTGATTCTATATATACCCTGCCATACAGTGTGATTGTATATATACCCTACCATACAGTGTGATTGTATATATACCCTACCATACAGTGTGATTGTATATAAACCCTGCCATACAGTGTGATTGTATATATACCCTGCCATACAGTGTGATTGTATATATACCCTGCCATACAGTGTGATTGTATATATACCCTGCCATACAGTGTGATTGTATATAAACCCTGCCATACAGTGTGATTGTATATATACCCTGCCATACAGTGTGATTGTATATATACCCTACCATACAGTGTGATGTATATATACCCTGCCATACAGTGTGATTGTATATATACCCTACCATACAGTGTGATTGTATATATACCCTACCATACAGTGTGATTGTATATATACCCTACCATACAGTGTGATTGTATATATACCCTGCCATACAGTGTGATTGTATATATACCCTACCATACAGTGTGATTGTATATATACCCTGCCATACAGTGTGATTGTATATATACAGTGTGATTGTATATATACAGTGTGATTGTATATATACCCTGCCATACAGTGTGATTGTATATATACAGTGTGATTGTATATATACCCTGCCATACAGTGTGATTGTATATATACCCTACCATGCAGTGTGATTGTATATATACCCTACCATACAGTGTGATTGTATATATACAGTGTGATTGTATATATACAGTGTGATTGTATATATACCCTGCCATACAGTGTGATTGTATATATACCCTGCCATACAGTGTGATTGTATATATACCCTACCATGCAGTGTGATTGTATATATACCCTACCATACAGTGTGATTGTATATATACAGTGTGATTGTTAATATATACAGTGTGATTGTATATATACCCTGCCATACAGTGTGATTGTATATATACCCTGCCATACAGTGTGATTGTATATATACCCTACCATACAGTGTGATTGTATATATACCCTACCATACAGTGTGATTGTATATATACCCTGCCATACAGTGTGATTGTATATATACAGTGTGATTGTATATATACCCTGCCATACAGTGTGATTGTATATATACCCTGCCATACAGTGTGACTGTATATATACCCTACCATACAGTGTGATTGTATATATACCCTACCATACAGTGTGATTGTATATATACCCTACCATGCAGTGTGATTGTATATATACCCTACCATGTAGTGTGATTCTATATATACCCTGCCATACAGTGTGATTGTATATATACAGTGTGATTGTATATATACCCTGCCATACAGTGTGATTGTATATATACCCTACCATACAGTGTGATTGTATATATACCCTGCCATACAGTGTGATTGTATATATACAGTGTGATTGTATATATACCCTGCCATACAGTGTGATTGTATATATACCCTGCCATACAGTGTGATTGTATATATACCCTGCCATACAGTGTGATTGTATATATACAGTGTGATTGTATATATACCCTGCCATACAGTGTGATTGTATATATACAGTGTGATTGTATATATACCCTGCCATACAGTGTGATTGTATATATACCCTGCCATACAGTGTGATTGTATATATACAGTGTGATTGTATATATACACAGTGTGATTGTATATATACCCTGCCATACAGTGTGATTGTATATATACAGTGTGATTGTATATATACACAGTGTGATTGTATATATACCCTGCCATACAGTGTGATTGTATATATACAGTGTGATTGTATATATACACAGTGTGATTGTATATATACCCTGCCATACAGTGTGATTGTATATATACCCTGCCATACAGTGTGATTGTATATATACACAGTGTGATTGTATATATACAGTGTGATTGTATATATACCCTGCCATACAGTGTGATTGTATATATACCCTGCCATACAGTGTGATTGTATATATACAGTGCGATTGTATATATACAGTGTGATTGTATATATACAGTGTGATTGTATATATACCCTACCATACAGTGTGATTGTATATATACCCTGCCATACAGTGTGATTGTATATATACCCTACCATGCAGTGTGATTGTATATATACAGTGTGATTGTATATATACCCTGCCATACAGTGTGATTGTATATATACCCTACCATGCAGTGTGATTGTATATATACAGTGTGATTGTATATATACCCTGCCATACAGTGTGATTGTATATATACAGTGTGATTGTATATATACACAGTGTGATTGTATATATACCCTGCCATACAGTGTGATTGTATATATACCCTGCCATACAGTGTGATTGTATATATACACAGTGTGATTGTATATATACACAGTGTGATTGTATATACACAGTGTGATTGTATATATACCCTGCCATACAGTGTGATTGTATATATACAGTGTGATTGTATATATACACAGTGTGATTGTATATATACCCTGCCATACAGTGTGATTGTATATATACCCTGCCATACAGTGTGATTGTATATATACAGTGCGATTGTATATATACAGTGTGATTGTATATATACAGTGTGATTGTATATATACCCTACCATACAGTGTGATTGTATATATACCCTGCCATACAGTGTGATTGTATATATACCCTGCCATACAGTGTGATTGTATATATACCCTACCATGCAGTGTGATTGTATATATACAGTGTGATTGTATATATACCCTGCCATACAGTGTGATTGTATATATACCCTACCATGCAGTGTGATTGTATATATACAGTGTGATTGTATATATACCCTGCCATACAGTGTGATTGTATATATACCCTACCATACAGTGTGATTGTATATATACCCTACCATACAGTGTGATTGTATATATACCCTACCATACAGTGTGATTGTATATATACCCTGCCATACAGTGTGATTGTATATATACCCTGCCATAGAGTGTGATTGTATATATACCCTACCATACAGTGTGATTGTATATATACCCTGCCATACAGTGTGATTGTATATATACACAGTGTGATTGTATATATACCCTACCATACAGTGTGATTGTATATATACCCTACCATACAGTGTGATTGTATATATACCCTACCATACAGTGTGATTGTATATATACCGTACCATACAGTGTGATTGTATATATACCCTGCCATACAGTGTGATTGTATATATACCCTGCCATACAGTGTGATTGTATATATACCCTGCCATACAGTGTGATTGTATATATACCCTGCCATACAGTGTGATTGTATATATACCCTACCATACAGTGTGATTGTATATATACCCTACCATACAGTGTGATTGTATATATACCCTACCATACAGTGTGATTGTATATATACCGTACCATACAGTGTGATTGTATATATACCCTGCCATACAGTGTGATTGTATATATACCCTGCCATACAGTGTGATTGTATATATACCCTACCATACAGTGTGATTGTATATATACCCTGCCATACAGTGTGATTGTATATATACCCTACCATACAGTGTGATTGTATATATACCCTGCCATACAGTGTGATTGTATATATACCCTGCCATACAGTGTGATTGTATATATACCCTACCATACAGTGTGATTGTATATATACCCTACCATACAGTGTGATTGTATATATACCCTACCATACAGTGTGATTGTATATATACCCTGCCATACAGTGTGATTGTATATATACCCTGCCATACAGTGTGATTGTATATATACCCTGCCATACAGTGTGATTGTATATATACCCTACCATACAGTGTGATTGTATATATACCCTGCCATACAGTGTGATTGTATATATACCCTACCATACAGTGTGATTGTATATATACCCTGCCATACAGTGTGATTGTATATATACACAGCGTGATTGTATATATACCCTGCCATACAGTGTGATTGTATATATACACAGTGTGATTGTATATATACCCTGCCATACAGTGTGATTGTATATATACCCTGCCATACAGTGTGATTGTATATATACCCTGCCATACAGGGCATTCAGAAAATATTCAGACCCCTTCCCCTTTTCCACATTTTATTACGTCAATTTCGAGTCTCATAGCAAAGGGTCTGAATACTTGTAAATAAATTATTTCAGTTCTACATTTTTTATACATTTTCGAAAATTTCTAAAAAACAGTTTTTTGCTTTGTCACTATGACACCCAGAGCTCAGTGTTTTCACTATGACACCCAGAGCTCAGTGTTTTCACTATGACACCCAGAGCTCAGTGTTTTCACTATGACACCCAGAGCTCAGTGTATTCACTATGACACCCAGAGCTCAGTGTATTCACTATGACACCCAGAGCTCAGTGTTTTCACTATGACACACAGAGCTCAGTGTTTTCACTATGACACCCAGAGCTCAGTGTTTTCACTATGACACACAGAGCTCAGTGTTTTCACTATGACACCCAGAGCTCAGTGTTTTCACTATGACACCCAGAGCTCAGTGTTTTCACTATGACACCCAGAGCTCAGTGTTTTCACTATGACACCCAGAGCTCAGTGTATTCACTATGACACCCAGAGCTCAGTGTTTTCACTATGACACCCAGAGCTCAGTGTTTTCACTATGACACCCAGAGCTCAGTGTATTCACTATGACACCCAGAGCTCAGTGTTTTCACAATGACACCCAGAGCTCAGTGTTTTCACTATGACACCCAGAGCTCAGTGTATTCACTATGACACCCAGAGCTCAGTGTTTTCACTATGACACCCAGAGCTCAGTGTTTTCACTATGACACCCAGAGCTCAGTGTTTTCACTATGACACCCAGAGCTCAGTGTATTCACTATGACACCCAGAGCTCAGTGTTTTCACTATGACACCCAGAGCTCAGTGTTTTCACTATGACACCCAGAGCTCAGTGTTTTCACTATGACACCCAGAGCTCAGTGTTTTCACTATGACACCCAGAGCTCAGTGTTTTCACTATGACACCCAGAGCTCAGTGTTTTCACTATGACACCCAGAGCTCAGTGTTTTCACTATGACACCCAGAGCTCAGTGTTTTCACTATGACACCCAGAGCTCAGTGTTTTCACTATGACACCCAGAGCTCAGTGTATTCACTATGACACCCAGAGCTCAGTGTTTTCACTATGACACCCAGAGCTCAGTGTTTTCACTATGACACCCAGAGCTCAGTGTTTTCACTATGACACCCAGAGTTCAGTGTTTTCACTATGACACCCAGAGCTCAGTGTTTTCACTATGACACACAGAGCTCAGTGTATTCACCATGACACCCAGAGCTCAGTGTTTTCACCATGACACCCAGAGCTCAGTGTTTTCACCATGACACCCAGAGCTCAGTGTATTCACTATGACACCCAGAGCTCAGTGTTTTCACTATGACACCCAGAGCTCAGTGTTTTCACTATGACACCCAGAGCTCAGTGTTTTCACTATGACACCCAGAGCTCAGTGTATTCACTATGACACCCAGAGCTCAGTGTATTCACTATGACACCCAGAGCTCAGTGTTTTCACTATGACACCCAGAGCTCAGTGTATTCACTATGACACCCAGAGCTCAGTGTATTCACTATGACACCCAGAGCTCAGTGTTTTCACTATGACACCCAGAGCTCAGTGTATTCACTATGACACCCAGAGCTCAGTGTTTTCACTATGACACCCAGAGCTCAGTGTATTCACTATGACACCCAGAGCTCAGTGTTTTCACTATGACACCCAGAGCTCAGTGTTTTCACTATGACACCCAGAGCTCAGTGTTTTCACTATGACACCCAGAGCTCAGTGTTTTCACTATGACACCCAGAGCTCAGTGTTTTCACTATGACACCCAGAGCTCAGTGTTTTCACTATGACACCCAGAGCTCAGTGTTTTCACTATGACACCCAGAGCTCAGTGTTTTCACTATGACACCCAGAGCTCAGTGTTTTCACTATGACACCCAGAGCTCAGTGTTTTCACTATGACACCCAGAGCTCAGTGTTTTCACTATGACACCCAGAGCTCAGTGTTTTCACTATGACACCCAGAGCTCAGTGTTTCACTATGACACCCAGAGCTCAGTGTTTTCACTATGACACCCAGAGCTCAGTGTTTTCACTATGACACCCAGAGCTCAGTGTTTTCACTATGACACCCAGAGCTCAGTGTTTTCACTATGACACCCAGAGTTCAGTGTTTTCACTATGACACCCAGAGCTCAGTGTTTTCACTATGACACCCAGAGCTCAGTGTATTCACTATGACACCCAGAGCTCAGTGTTTTCACCATGACACACAGAGCTCAGTGTTTTCACTATGACACCCAGAGCTCAGTGTATTCACTATGACACCCAGAGCTCAGTGTATTCACTATGACACCCAGAGCTCAGTGTTTTCACTATGACACCCAGAGCTCAGTGTTTTCACTATGACACCCAGAGCTCAGTGTTTTCACTATGACACCCAGAGCTCAGTGTATTCACTATGACACCCAGAGCTCAGTGTATTCACTATGACACCCAGAGCTCAGTGTTTTCACTATGACACCCAGAGCTCAGTGTATTCACTATGACACCCACAGCTCAGTGTATTCACTATGACACCCAGAGCTCAGTGTTTTCACTATGACACCCAGAGCTCAGTGTATTCACTATGACACCCAGAGCTCAGTGTTTTCACTATGACACCCAGAGCTCAGTGTATTCACTATGACACCCAGAGCTCAGTGTTTTCACTATGACACCCAGAGCTCAGTGTTTTCACTATGACACCCAGAGCTCAGTGTTTTCACTATGACACCCAGAGCTCAGTGTTTTCACTATGACACCCAGAGCTCAGTGTTTTCACTATGACACCCAGAGCTCAGTGTTTTCACTATGACACCCAGAGCTCAGTGTTTTCACTATGACACCCAGAGCTCAGTGTTTTCACTATGACACCCAGAGCTCAGTGTTTTCACTATGACACCCAGAGCTCAGTGTTTTCACTATGACACCCAGAGCTCAGTGTTTTCACTATGACACCCAGAGCTCAGTGTTTTCACTATGACACCCAGAGCTCAGTGTTTTCACTATGACACCCAGAGCTCAGTGTTTTCACTATGACACCCAGAGCTCAGTGTTTTCACTATGACACCCAGAGCTCAGTGTTTTCACTATGACACCCAGAGCTCAGTGTTTTCACTATGACACCCAGAGCTCAGTGTTTTCACTATGACACCCAGAGCTCAGTGTTTTCACTATGACACCCAGAGCTCAGTGTTTTCACTATGACACCCAGAGCTCAGTGTTTTCACTATGACACCCAGAGCTCAGTGTTTTCACTATGACACCCAGAGCTCAGTGTTTTCACTATGACACCCAGAGCTCAGTGTTTTCACTATGACACCCAGAGCTCAGTGTTTTCACTATGACACCCAGAGCTCAGTGTTTTCACTATGACACCCAGAGCTCAGTGTTTTCACTATGACACCCAGAGCTCAGTGTTTTCACTATGACACCCAGAGCTCAGTGTTTTCACTATGACACCCAGAGCTCAGTGTTTTCACTATGACACCCAGAGCTCAGTGTTTTCACTATGACACCCAGAGCTCAGTGTTTTCACTATGACACCCAGAGCTCAGTGTATTCACTATGACACACAGAGGCTGTGGTACAGTTATTACAACAATTATCTGGGCCATTTTCTTATAGTCGCACTGGTGCTCCAGGGTTGGTGTGTGTGTGTGTGTAGGTGTGTGTGTGCTACCTGTGTGTGTGTGTGTGTGTGTGGTGTGTGTGTGCTACCTGTGTGTGTGTGTGTGTGTGTGTGTGTGTGTGTGTGTGTGTGTGTGTGTGTGTGTGTGTGTGTGTGTGTGTGTGTGTGTAGGTGTGTGTGTGTAGGTGTGTGTTACCTGTGTGTTGGTGTGAGAGGGGCAGCAGGGTAGGTGTTACCTGTGTGTTGGTGTGAGAGGGGCAGCAGGGTAGGTGTTACCTGTGTGTTGGTGTGAGAGGGGCAGCAGGGTAGGTGTTACCTGTGTGTTGGTGTGAGAGGGGCAGCAGGGTAGGTGTTACCTGTGTGTTGGTGTGAGAGAGGGGCAGCAGGGTAGGTGTTACCTGTGTGTTGGTGTGAGAGAGGGGCAGCAGGGTAGGTGTTACCTGTGTGTTGGTGTGAGAGAGGGGCAGCAGGGTAGGTGTTACCTGTGTGTTGGTGTGAGAGGGGCAGCAGGGTAGGTGTGCGTGTTACCTGTGTGTTGGTGTGAGAGAGGGGCAGCAGGGTAGGTGTTACCTGTGTGTTGGTGTGAGAGGGGCAGCAGGGTAGGTGTTACCTGTGTGTTGGTGTGAGAGGGGCAGCAGGGTAGGTGTTACCTGTGTGTTGGTGTGAGAGAGGGGCAGCAGGGTAGGTGTTACCTGTGTGTTGGTGTGAGAGGGGCAGCAGGGTAGGTGTTACCTGTGTGTTGGTGTGAGAGGGGCAGCAGGGTAGGTGTTACCTGTGTGTTGGTGTGAGAGAGGCAGCAGGGTAGGTATTACCTGTGTGTTGGTGTGAGAGGGGCAGCAGGGTAGGTGTTACCTGTGTGTTGGTGTGAGAGGGGCAGCAGGGTAGGTGTTACCTGTGTGTTGGTGTGTGAGAGAGGCAGCAGGGTAGGTGTTACCTGTGTGTTGGTGTGAGAGGGGGGCAGCAGGGTAGGTGTTACCTGTGTGTTGGTGTGAGAGGGGCAGCAGGGTAGGTGTTACCTGTGTGTTGGTGTGAGAGAGGGGCAGCAGGGTAGGTGTTACCTGTGTGTTGGTGTGAGAGAGGGGCAGCAGGGTAGGTGTTACCTGTGTGTTGGTGTGAGAGAGGGGCAGCAGGGTAGGTGTTACCTGTGTGTTGGTGTGAGAGAGGCAGCAGGGTAGGTGTTACCTGTGTGTTGGTGTGTGAGAGAGGCAGCAGGGTAGGTATTACCTGTGTGTTGGTGTGAGAGGGGCAGCAGGGTAGGTATTACCTGTGTGTTGGTGTGAGAGAGGGGCAGCAGGGTAGGTGTTACCTGTGTGTTGGTGTGAGAGGGGCAGCAGGGTAGGTGTTACCTGTGTGTTGGTGTGAGAGAGGGGCAGCAGGGTAGGTGTTACCTGTGTGTTGGTGTGAGAGGGGCAGCAGGGTAGGTGTTACCTGTGTGTTGGTGTGAGAGAGAGGCAGCAGGGTAGGTGTTACCTGTGTGTTGGTGTGAGAGAGGGGCAGCAGGGTAGGTGTTACCTGTGTGTTGGTGTGATAGGGGCAGCAGGGTAGGTGTTACCTGTGTGTTGGTGTGATAGGGGCAGCAGGGTAGGTGTTACCTGTGTGTTGGTGTGAGAGGGGGCAGCAGGGTAGGTGATACCTGTGTGTTGGTGTGAGAGAGGGCAGCAGGGTAGGTGTTACCTGTGTGTTGGTGTGAGAGGGGCAGCAGGGTAGGTGTTACCTGTGTGTTGGTGTGAGAGAGGGCAGCAGGGTAGGTGTTACCTGTGTGTTGGTGTGAGAGGGGCAGCAGGGTAGGTGTTACCTGTGTGTTGGTGTGAGAGAGGGGCAGCAGGGTAGGTGTTACCTGTGTGTTGGTGTGAGAGGGGCAGCAGGGTAGGTGTTACCTGTGTGTTGGTGTGAGAGGGGCAGCAGGGTAGGTGTTACCTGTGTGTTGGTGTGAGAGGGGCAGCAGGGTAGGTGTTACCTGTGTGTTGGTGTGAGAGAGGGGCAGCAGGGTAGGTGTTACCTGTGTGTTGGTGTGAGAGAGGGGGAGGGGGCTAGGTGTGTGTGTTACCTGTGTGTTGGTGTGAGAGAGGCAGCAGGGTAGGTGTTACCTGTGTGTTGGTGTGAGAGAGGCAGCAGGGTAGGTGTTACCTGTGTGTTGGTGTGAGAGAGGCAGCAGGGTAGGTGATACCTGTGTGTTGGTGTGAGAGGGGCAGCAGGGTAGGTGTTACCTGTGTGTTGGTGTGAGAGAGGGGCAGCAGGGTAGGTGTTACCTGTGTGTTGGTGTGAGAGAGGCAGCAGGGTAGGTGTTACCTGTGTGTTGGTGTGAGAGGGGCAGCAGGGTAGGTGTTACCTGTGTGTTGGTGTGAGAGAGGGGCAGCAGGGTAGGTGTTACCTGTGTGTTGGTGTGAGAGGGGGCAGCAGGGTAGGTGTTACCTGTGTGTTGGTGAGAGAGGGGCAGCAGGGTAGGTGTTACCTGTGTGTTGGTGTGAGAGGGCAGCAGGGTAGGTGATACCTGTGTGTTGGTGTGAGAGAGGGGCAGCAGGGTAGGTGTTACCTGTGTGTTGGTGTGAGAGAGGCAGCAGGGTAGGTGTTACCTGTGTGTTGGTGTGAGAGAGAGGCAGCAGGGTAGGTGTTACCTGTGTGTTGGTGTGAGAGAGGGGCAGCAGGGTAGGTGTTACCTGTGTGTTGGTGTGAGAGAGGGGCAGCAGGGTAGGTGTTACCTGTGTGTTGGTGTGAGAGAGGGGCAGCAGGGTAGGTGTTACCTGTGTGTTGGTGTGAGAGAGGGGCAGCAGGGTAGGTGTTACCTGTGTGTTGGTGTGATAGGGGCAGCAGGGTAGGTGTTACCTGTGTGTTGGTGTGATAGGGGCAGCAGGGTAGGTGTTACCTGTGTGTTGGTGTGAGAGAGGGGCAGCAGGGTAGGTGTTACCTGTGTGTTGGTGTGAGAGAGGGGCAGCAGGGTAGGTGTTACCTGTGTGTTGGTGAGAGAGGGGCAGCAGGGTAGGTGTTACCTGTGTGTTGGTGTGAGAGGGCAGCAGGGTAGGTGTTACCTGTGTGTTGGTGTGAGAGAGGCAGCAGGGTAGGTGTTACCTGTGTGTTGGTGTGAGAGGGGCAGCAGGGTAGGTATTACCTGTGTGTTGGTGAGAGAGGGGCAGCAGGGTAGGTGTTACCTGTGTGTTGGTGTGAGAGAGGGCAGCAGGGTAGGTGTTACCTGTGTGTTGGTGTGAGAGAGGGGCAGCAGGGTAGGTGTTACCTGTGTGTTGGTGTGAGAGGGGCAGCAGGGTAGGTGTTACCTGTGTGTTGGTGTGAGAGAGAGGCAGCAGGGTAGGTGTTACCTGTGTGTTGGTGTGAGAGAGGGGCAGCAGGGTAGGTGTTACCTGTGTGTTGGTGTGATAGGGGCAGCAGGGTAGGTGTTACCTGTGTGTTGGTGTGATAGGGGCAGCAGGGTAGGTGTTACCTGTGTGTTGGTGTGAGAGAGGGGCAGCAGGGTAGGTGATACCTGTGTGTTGGTGTGAGAGAGGGGCAGCAGGGTAGGTGTTACCTGTGTGTTGGTGTGAGAGGGGCAGCAGGGTAGGTGTTACCTGTGTGTTGGTGTGAGAGGGGCAGCAGGGTAGGTGTTACCTGTGTGTTGGTGTGAGAGGGGCAGCAGGGTAGGTGTTACCTGTGTGTTGGTGTGAGAGAGGGGCAGCAGGGTAGGTGTTACCTGTGTGTTGGTGTGAGAGGGGCAGCAGGGTAGGTGTTACCTGTGTGTTGGTGTGAGAGAGGGGCAGCAGGGTAGGTGTTACCTGTGTGTTGGTGTGAGAGAGGGGCAGCAGGGTAGGTGTTACCTGTGTGTTGGTGTGAGAGAGGGGCAGCAGGGTAGGTGTTACCTGTGTGTTGGTGTGAGAGGGGCAGCAGGGTAGGTGTGTGTGTTACCTGTGTGTTGGTGTGAGAGGGCAGCAGGGTAGGTGTTACCTGTGTGTTGGTGTGAGAGAGGCAGCAGGGTAGGTGTTACCTGTGTGTTGGTGTGAGAGAGGCAGCAGGGTAGGTGATACCTGTGTGTTGGTGTGAGAGGGGCAGCAGGGTAGGTGTTACCTGTGTGTTGGTGTGAGAGAGGGGCAGCAGGGTAGGTGTTACCTGTGTGTTGGTGTGAGAGAGGCAGCAGGGTAGGTGTTACCTGTGTGTTGGTGTGAGAGGGGCAGCAGGGTAGGTGTTACCTGTGTGTTGGTGTGAGAGAGGGGCAGCAGGGTAGGTGTTACCTGTGTGTTGGTGTGAGAGGGGGGCAGCAGGGTAGGTGTTACCTGTGTGTTGGTGAGAGAGGGGCAGCAGGGTAGGTGTTACCTGTGTGTTGGTGTGAGAGGGGCAGCAGGGTAGGTGATACCTGTGTGTTGGTGTGAGAGAGGGGCAGCAGGGTAGGTGTTACCTGTGTGTTGGTGTGAGAGAGGCAGCAGGGTAGGTGTTACCTGTGTGTTGGTGTGAGAGAGGCAGCAGGGTAGGTGTTACCTGTGTGTTGGTGTGAGAGAGGGGCAGCAGGGTAGGTGTTACCTGTGTGTTGGTGTGAGAGAGGGGCAGCAGGGTAGGTGTTACCTGTGTGTTGGTGTGAGAGGGGGCAGCAGGGTAGGTGTTACCTGTGTGTTGGTGTGAGAGAGGGGCAGCAGGGTAGGTGTTACCTGTGTGTTGGTGTGATAGGGGCAGCAGGGTAGGTGTTACCTGTGTGTTGGTGTGATAGGGGCAGCAGGGTAGGTGTTACCTGTGTGTTGGTGTGAGAGAGGGGCAGCAGGGTAGGTGTTACCTGTGTGTTGGTGTGAGAGAGGGGCAGCAGGGTAGGTGTTACCTGTGTTGGTTGGTGTTACCTGAGAGGGGCAGCAGGGTAGGTGTTACCTGTGTGTTGGTGTGAGAGGGGCAGCAGGGTAGGTGTTACCTGTGTGTTGGTGTGAGAGAGGGCAGCAGGGTAGGTGTTACCTGTGTGTTGGTGTGAGAGGGGCAGCTAGGTGTTACCTGTGTGTTGGTGTGAGAGGGGCAGCAGGGTAGGTGTTACCTGTGTGTTGGTGTGAGAGGGGCAGCAGGGTAGGTGTTACCTGTGTGTTGGTGTGAGAGAGGGGCAGCAGGGTAGGTGTTACCTGTGTGTTGGTGTGAGAGGGGCAGCAGGGTAGGTGTTACCTGTGTGTTGGTGTGAGAGAGGGCAGCAGGGTAGGTGTTACCTGTGTGTTGGTGTGAGAGGGGGCAGCAGGGTAGGTGTTACCTGTGTGTTGGTGTGAGAGGGGCAGCAGGGTAGGTGTTACCTGTGTGTTGGTGTGATAGGGGCAGCAGGGTAGGTGTTACCTGTGTGTTGGTGTGATAGGGGCAGCAGGGTAGGTGTTACCTGTGTGTTGGTGTGAGAGAGGGCAGCAGGGTGGTGATACCTGTGTGTTGGTGTGAGAGGGGCAGCAGGGTAGGTGTTACCTGTGTGTTGGTGTGAGAGGGCAGCAGGGTAGGTGTTACCTGTGTGTTGGTGTGAGAGAGGGGCAGCAGGGTAGGTGTTACCTGTGTGTTGGTGTGAGAGGGGCAGCAGGGTAGGTGTTACCTGTGTGTTGGTGTGAGAGGGGCAGCAGGGTAGGTGTTACCTGTGTGTTGGTGTGAGAGGGGCAGCAGGGTAGGTGTTACCTGTGTGGTGTGAGTGTGTTACCTGTGTGTTGGTGTGAGAGGGGCAGCAGGGTAGGTGTTACCTGTGTGTTGGTGTGAGAGAGGGCAGCAGGGTAGGTGTGTTACCTGTGTGTTGGTGTGAGAGAGGGCAGCAGGGTAGGTGTTACCTGTGTGTTGGTGTGAGAGGCAGCAGGGTAGGTGTTACCTGGGTAGGTGTGAGAGAGGCAGCAGGGTAGGTGTTACCTGTGTGTTGGTGTGAGAGAGGCAGCAGGGTAGGTGATACCTGTGTGTTGGTGTGAGAGGGCAGCAGGGTAGGTGTTACCTGTGTGTTGGTGTGAGAGAGGGCAGCAGGGTAGGTGTTACCTGTGTGTTGGTGTGAGAGAGGCAGCAGGGTAGGTGTTACCTGTGTGTTGGTGTGAGAGGGGGCAGCAGGGTAGGTGTTACCTGTGTGTTGGTGTGAGAGAGGGCAGCAGGGTAGGTGTTACCTGTGTGTTGGTGTGAGAGGGGGCAGCAGGGTAGGTGTTACCTGTGTGTTGGTGAGAGAGGGGCAGCAGGGTAGGTGTTACCTGTGTGTTGGTGTGAGAGGGCAGCAGGGTAGGTGATACCTGTGTGTTGGTGTGAGAGGGGGCAGCAGGGTAGGTGTTACCTGTGTGTTGGTGTGAGAGAGGCAGCAGGGTAGGTGTTACCTGTGTGTTGGTGTGAGAGAGGGGCAGCAGGGTAGGTGTTACCTGTGTGTTGGTGTGAGAGGGGCAGCAGGGTAGGTGTTACCTGTGTGTTGGTGTGAGAGAGGGGCAGCAGGGTAGGTGTTACCTGTGTGTTGGTGTGAGAGAGGGGCAGCAGGGTAGGTGTTACCTGTGTGTTGGTGTGATAGGGGCAGCAGGGTAGGTGTTACCTGTGTGTTGGTGTGATAGGGGCAGCAGGGTAGGTGTTACCTGTGTTGGTGTGAGAGAGGGGCAGCAGGGTAGGTGTTACCTGTGTGTTGGTGTGAGAGAGGGCAGCAGGGTAGGTGTTACCTGTGTGTTGGTGTGAGAGAGGGCAGCAGGGTAGGTGTTACCTGTGTGTTGGTGTGAGAGGGCAGCAGGGTAGGTGTTACCTGTGTGTTGGTGTGAGAGAGGGCAGCAGGGTAGGTGTTACCTGTGTGTTGGTGTGAGAGGGGCAGCAGGGTAGGTATTACCTGTGTGTTGGTGAGGGGGCAGCAGGGTAGGTGTTACCTGTGTGTTGGTGTGAGAGGGGCAGCAGGGTAGGTGTTACCTGTGTGTTGGTGTGAGAGAGGGGCAGCAGGGTAGGTGTTACCTGTGTGTTGGTGTGAGAGAGGGGCAGCAGGGTAGGTGTTACCTGTGTGTTGGTGTGAGAGGGGCAGCAGGGTAGGTGTTACCTGTGTGTTGGTGTGAGAGGGGGCAGCAGGGTGGTGTTACCTGTGTGTTGGTGTGAGTGGCAGCAGGGTAGGTGTTACCTGTGTGTTGGTGTGAGAGGGGCAGGGTAGGTGTTACCTGTGTGTTGGTGTGAGAGGGGCAGCAGGGTAGGTGTTACCTGTGTGTTGGTGTGAGAGAGGGGCAGCAGGGTAGGTGTGTGTTGGTGTGAGAGAGGGGCAGCAGGGTAGGTGTTACCTGTGTGTTGGTGTGAGAGGGGCAGCAGGGTAGGTGTTACCTGTGTGTTGGTGTGAGAGGGGGCAGCAGGGTAGGTGTTACCTGTGTGTTGGTGTGAGAGAGGGGGCAGCAGGGTAGGTGTTACCTGTGTGTTGGTGTGAGAGGGGCAGCAGGGTAGGTGTTACCTGTGTGTTGGTGTGAGAGGGGCAGCAGGGTAGGTGTTACCTGTGTGTTGGTGTGAGAGAGGGCAGCAGGGTAGGTGTTACCTGTGTGTTGGTGTGAGAGAGGGCAGCAGCAGGGTAGGTGTTACCTGTGTGTTGGTGTGATAGGGGCAGCAGGGTAGGTGTTACCTGTGTGTTGGTGTGATAGGGGCAGCAGGGTAGGTGTTACCTGTGTGTTGGTGTGAGAGAGGGGCAGCAGGGTAGGTGATACCTGTGTGTTGGTGTGAGAGAGGGGCAGCAGGGTAGGTGTTACCTGTGTGTTGGTGTGAGAGGGGCAGCAGGGTAGGTGTTACCTGTGTGTTGGTGTGAGAGAGGGGCAGCAGGGTAGGTGTTACCTGTGTGTTGGTGTGAGAGGGGCAGCAGGGTAGGTGTTACCTGTGTGTTGGTGTGAGAGAGGGGCAGCAGGGTAGGTGTTACCTGTGTGTTGGTGTGAGAGGGGCAGCAGGGTAGGTGTTACCTGTGTGTTGGTGTGAGAGGGGCAGCAGGGTAGGTGTTACCTGTGTGTTGGTGTGAGAGGGGCAGCAGGGTAGGTGTTACCTGTGTGTTGGTGTGAGAGAGGGGCAGCAGGGTAGGTGTTACCTGTGTGTTGGTGTGAGAGAGGGGCAGCAGGGTAGGTGTGTGTGTTACCTGTGTGTTGGTGTGAGAGAGGCAGCAGGGTAGGTGTTACCTGTGTGTTGGTGTGAGAGAGGCAGCAGGGTAGGTGTTACCTGTGTGTTGGTGTGAGAGAGGCAGCAGGGTAGGTGATACCTGTGTGTTGGTGTGAGAGGGGCAGCAGGGTAGGTGTTACCTGTGTGTTGGTGTGAGAGAGGGGCAGCAGGGTAGGTGTTACCTGTGTGTTGGTGTGAGAGAGGCAGCAGGGTAGGTGTTACCTGTGTGTTGGTGTGAGAGGGGCAGCAGGGTAGGTGTTACCTGTGTGTTGGTGTGAGAGGGGCAGCAGGGTAGGTGTTACCTGTGTGTTGGTGTGAGAGGGGGGCAGCAGGGTAGGTGTTACCTGTGTGTTGGTGAGAGAGGGGCAGCAGGGTAGGTGTTACCTGTGTGTTGGTGTGAGAGGGGCAGCAGGGTAGGTGATACCTGTGTGTTGGTGTGAGAGAGGGGCAGCAGGGTAGGTGTTACCTGTGTGTTGGTGTGAGAGAGGCAGCAGGGTAGGTGTTACCTGTGTGTTGGTGTGAGAGAGGGGCAGCAGGGTAGGTGTTACCTGTGTGTTGGTGTGAGAGAGGGGCAGCAGGGTAGGTGTTACCTGTGTGTTGGTGTGAGAGAGGGGCAGCAGGGTAGGTGTTACCTGTGTGTTGGTGTGAGAGGGGGCAGCAGGGTAGGTGTTACCTGTGTGTTGGTGTGATAGGGGCAGCAGGGTAGGTGTTACCTGTGTGTTGGTGTGATAGGGGCAGCAGGGTAGGTGTTACCTGTGTGTTGGTGTGAGAGGGGGCAGCAGGGTAGGTGTTACCTGTGTGTTGGTGTGAGAGAGGGGCAGCAGGGTAGGTGTTACCTGTGTGTTGGTGTGAGAGAGGGGCAGCAGGGTAGGTGTTACCTGTGTGTTGGTGTGAGAGGGGCAGCAGGGTAGGTGTTACCTGTGTGTTGGTGTGAGAGAGAGGCAGCAGGGTAGGTGTTACCTGTGTGTTGGTGTGAGAGGGGCAGCAGGGTAGGTATTACCTGTGTGTTGGTGAGAGAGGGGCAGCAGGGTAGGTGTTACCTGTGTGTTGGTGTGAGAGAGGGGCAGCAGGGTAGGTGTTACCTGTGTGTTGGTGTGAGAGAGGGGCAGCAGGGTAGGTGTTACCTGTGTGTTGGTGTGAGAGAGGGGCAGCAGGGTAGGTGTTACCTGTGTGTTGGTGTGAGAGGGGCAGCAGGGTAGGTGTTACCTGTGTGTTGGTGTGAGAGGGGGCAGCAGGGTAGGTGTTACCTGTGTGTTGGTGTGAGAGTGGCAGCAGGGTAGGTGTTACCTGTGTGTTGGTGTGAGAGGGGCAGCAGGGTAGGTGTTACCTGTGTGTTGGTGTGAGAGAGGGGCAGCAGGGTAGGTGTTACCTGTGTGTTGGTGTGAGAGAGGGCAGCAGGGTAGGTGTGTGTTGGTGTGAGAGAGGGGCAGCAGGGTAGGTGTTACCTGTGTGTTGGTGTGAGAGGGGCAGCAGGGTAGGTGTTACCTGTGTGTTGGTGTGAGAGAGGGGAAGCAGGGTAGGTGTTACCTGTGTGTTGGTGTGAGAGAGGGGCAGCAGGGTAGGTGTTACCTGTGTGTTGGTGTGAGAGAGGGGCAGCAGGGTAGGTGTTACCTGTGTGTTGGTGTGAGAGAGGGGCAGCAGGGTAGGTGTTACCTGTGTGTTGGTGTGAGAGGGGCAGCAGGGTAGGTGTTACCTGTGTGTTGGTGTGAGAGGGGCAGCAGGGTAGGTGTTACCTGTGTGTTGGTGTGAGAGAGGGGCAGCAGGGTAGGTGTTACCTGTGTGTTGGTGTGAGAGAGGCAGCAGGGTAGGTGTTACCTGTGTGGTGTGAGAGAGGGGCAGCAGGGTAGGTGTTACCTGTGTGTTGGTGTGAGAGAGGGGCAGCAGGGTAGGTGTTACCTGTGTGTTGGTGTGAGAGAGGGGCAGCAGGGTAGGTGTGTGTGTTACCTGTGTGTTGGTGTGTGAGAGAGGCAGCAGGGTAGGTGTTACCTGTGTGTTGGTGTGAGAGAGGCAGCAGGGTAGGTGTTACCTGTGTGTTGGTGTGAGAGGGGCAGCAGGGTAGGTGATACCTGTGTGTTGGTGTGTGAGAGGGGCAGCAGGGTAGGTGTTACCTGTGTGTTGGTGTGAGAGGGGGGCAGCAGGGTAGGTGTTACCTGTGTGTTGGTGTGAGAGAGGGGCAGCAGGGTAGGTGTTACCTGTGTGTTGGTGTGAGAGAGGGGCAGCAGGGTAGGTGTCTCTAAGACATTGCTGGATGTTGACCGTAGCCAGTTTAACGATGTCAGCGGCTGACCCCTGGACTGTCGTGTTAACAGCCTGACGCTCCGCCTGAAGAGGGTTCACAACTTATAGTTGGAGGCAGAAATGTACACGCACTCAAGGTTGGAGTCATTGGTTTTTCAACCACTCCACAAATGTCTTGTTAACAAACTATAGTTTTGGCAAGTCGGTTAGGACATCTACTTTGTTCATGACACAAACAAATTTTCCAACAATTGTTTACAGACAGATTATTTTACTTATAATTCACTGTATCACAATTCCAGTGGGTCAGCAGTTTACATACACTAAGTTGACTGTGCCTTTAAACAGCTTGGAAAATTCCAGAAAATTATGTCATGGCTTTAGAAGCTTCTTATAGGTTAATTGACATAATTTGAGTCAATTGGAGGTGAACCTGAAGATGTATTTCAAGGACTACCTTCAAACTCAGTGCCTCTTCGCTTGGCATCATGGGAAAATCCAAAGAAATCAGCCAAGACCTCAGAAAAAAAAATGTGTAGACCTCCACAAGTCTGGTTCATCCTTGGGAGCAATTTCCAAACGCCAGAAGGTACCAAGCTCATCTGTACAAACAATAGTACGCAAGTATAAACACCAGCCGTCATACCGCTCAGGAAGGAGACGCATTCTGTCTCCTAGAGATGAACGGACTTTGGTGCGAAAAGTGCAAATCAATCCCAGAACAACAACAAAGGACCTTGTGAAGATGCTGGAGGAAACAGGTACAAAAGTATCTATATCCACAGTAAAACTAGTCTTATATCGACATAACCTGAAAGGACACTCAGCAAGGATGAATCCACTGCTCCAAAACTGCCATAAAAAAGCCAGACTACGGTTTGCAACTGCACATGGGGACTAAGACCGTACGTTTTGGAGAAATGTCCTCTGGTCTGATGAAACAAAAATAGAAGTGTTTGGCCATAATGACCATCATCATGTTTGGAGGAAAAAGGGGGAGGCTTGCAAGCTGAAGAACACCATCCCAACCGTGAAGCACGGGGCTGGCAGCATCATGTTGTGGTGGTGCTTTGCTGCAGGAGGGACTGGTGCACTTCACAAAATGGATGGCATCATGAGGCAGGAAAATTATGTGGATATATTGAAGCAGCATCTCAAAACATCATTCAGGAAGTTAAAGCTTGGTCGCAAATGGGTCTTCCAAATGGACAATGACCACAAGCAGCCTTCCAAAGTTGTGGCAAAATGGCTTAAGGACAACAAAGTCAAGGTATTGGAGTGGCCATCACAAAGCCCTGACCTCAATCCTATAGAACATTTGTGGGCAGAACTGAAAAAGCGTGAGCGAGCAAGGAGGCCTACAAACCTGACTCAGTTACACCAGCTCTGTCAGGAGGAATGGGCCAGAATTCACCCAACTTATTGTGGGAAGCTTGTGGAAGGCTTCCCGAAACGTTTGACCCAAGTTACACAATTTAAAGGCCATACTACCAAATACTAATTGAGTGTATATAAACGTCTGACCCACTGGGAATGTGATGAAAGAAATAAAAGCTGAAAGAAATCATTCTCTCTACTATTATTCTAACATTTAACATTCTTAAAATAAAGTGGTGATCCTAACTGACAATGTCAAATCCTGTTGTAGTAATATGGCTACAGGTTCATCTGCCTCACCTAAAGTCCATTCTGGTGGGAAGCTGCTATAGACCAAGTGCTAACAGTCAGTATCTGGATAACATGTACCGGTATGAAATGCTTGATAATGTGATATCAATAGAGATGAATGTTTTCTGGTGTGTGATGTCAGCTACCTGTTTCCTGGTGTGTGATGTCAGCTACCTGTTTTCTGGTGTGTGATGTTAGCTACCGGTTTCCTGGTGTGTGATGTCAGCTACCTGTTTTCTGGTGTGTGATGTCAGCTACCTGTTTCCTGGTGTGTGATGTCAGCTACCTGTTTCCTGGTGTGTGATGTCAGCTACCTGTTTCCTGGTGTGATGTTAGCTACCTGTTTCCTGGTGTGATGTTAACTACCTGTTTTCTGGTGTGTGATGTTAACTACCTGTTTTCTGGTGTGTGATGTTAGCTACCTGTTTCCTGGTGTGATGTTAGCTACCTGTTTCCTGGTGTGTGATGTTAACTACCTGTTTCCTGGTGTGTGATGTTAGCTACCTGTTTCCTGGTGTGATGTTAGCTACCTGTTTCCTGGTGTGTGATGTCAGCTACCTGTTTCCTGGTGTGTGATGTCAGCTACCTGTTTCCTGGTGTGTGATGTTAGCTACCTGTTTCCTGGTGTGTGATGTCAGCTACCTGTTTCCTGGTGTGTGATGTCAGCTACCTGTTTCCTGGTGTGTGATGTCAGCTACCTGTTTCCTGGTGTGTGATGTTAACTACCTGTTTCCTGGTGTGTGATGTTAACTACCTGTTTCCTGGTGTGTGATGTTAGCTACCTGTTTCCTGGTGTGTGATGTCAGCTACCTGTTTCCTGGTGTTGGTGTGTGATGTCAGCTACCTGTTTCCTGGTGTGTGATGTCAGCTACCTGTTTCCTGGTCTGTGATGTTAGCTACCTGTTTCCTGGTGTGTGATGTCAGCTACCTGTTTCCTGGTCTGTGATGTTAGCTACCTGTTTCCTGGTGTGTGATGTTAACTACCTGTTTCCTGGTGTGTGATGTTAGCTACCTGTTTCCTGGTGTGTGATGTCAGCTACCTGTTTCCTGGTGTTGGTGTGTGATGTCAGCTACCTGTTTCCTGGTGTGTGATGTCAGCTACCTGTTTCCTGGTGTGTGATGTCAACTACCTGTTTCCTGGTGTGTGATGTCAGCTACCTGTTTCCTGGTGTGTGATGTTAGCTACCTGTTTCCTGGTGTGTGATGTCAGCTACCTGTTTCCTGGTGTGTGATGTCAGCTACCTGTTTCCTGGTGTGTGATGTCAACTACCTGTTTCCTGGTGTGTGATGTCAGCTACCTGTTTCCTGGTGTGTGATGTTAGCTACCTGTTTCCTGGTGTGTGATGTCAGCTACCTGTTTCCTGGTGTGTGATGTCAGCTACCTGTTTCCTGGTGTGTGATGTCAGCTACCTGTTTCCTGGTGTGTGATGTCAGCTACCTGTTTCCTGGTGTGTGATGTTAACTACCTGTTTCCTGGTGTGATGTTAGCTACCTGTTTCCTGGTGTGATGTCAGCTACCTGTTTCCTGGTGTGTGATGTCAGCTACCTGTTTCCTGGTGTGTGATGTCAGCTACCTGTTTCCTGGTGTGATGTTAACTACCTGTTTCCTGGTGTGTGATGTCAGCTACCTGTTTCCTGGTGTGATGTTAGCTACCTGTTTCCTGGTGTGTGATGTTAACTACCTGTTTCCTGGTGTGATGTTAACTACCTGTTTCCTGGTGTGTGATGTCAGCTACCTGTTTCCTGGTGTGATGTTAACTACCTGTTTCCTGGTCTGTGATGTCAGCTACCTGTTTCCTGGTGTGATGTTAACTACCTGTTTCCTGGTGTGTGATGTTAACTACCTGTTTCCTGGTCTGTGATGTCAGCTACCTGTTTCCTGGTGTGATGTTAACTACCTGTTTCCTGGTGTGATGTTAGCTACCTGTTTCCTGGTGTGTGATGTTAACTACCTGTTTCCTGGTGTGTGATGTCAGCTACCTGTTTCCTGGTGTGTGATGTCAGCTACCTGTTTCCTGGTGTGTGATGTTAGCTACCTGTTTCCTGGTGTGTGATGTTAACTACCTGTTTCCTGGTGTGATGTTAACTACCTGTTTCCTGGTGTGTGATGTCAGCTACCTGTTTCCTGGTGTGTGATGTTAGCTACCTGTTTCCTGGTGTGTGATGTCAGCTACCTGTTTCCTGGTGTGTGATGTTAGCTACCTGTTTCCTGGTGTGATGTCAGCTACCTGTTTCCTGGTGTGTGATGTCAGCTACCTGTTTCCTGGTGTGTGATGTTAGCTACCTGTTTCCTGGTGTGATGTTAACTACCTGTTTCCTGGTGTGTGATGTTAACTACCTGTTTCCTGGTGTGTGATGTCAGCTACCTGTTTCCTGGTGTGTGATGTCAGCTACCTGTTTCCTGGTGTGTGATGTTAGCTACCTGTTTCCTGGTCTGTGATGTTAGCTACCTGTTTCCTGGTGTGTGATGTCAGCTACCTGTTTCCTGGTGTGTGATGTCAGCTACCTGTTTCCTGGTGTGTGATGTTAGCTACCTGTTTCCTGGTGTGTGATGTCAGCTACCTGTTTCCTGGTGTGTGATGTCAGCTACCTGTTTCCTGGTCTGTGATGTTAGCTACCTGTTTCCTGGTGTGTGATGTCAGCTACCTGTTTCCTGGTGTGTGATGTCAGCTACCTGTTTCCTGGTGTGTGATGTTAACTACCTGTTTCCTGGTGTGTGGTGTTAGCTACCTGTTTCCTGGTGTGTGATGTCAGCTACCTGTTTCCTGGTGTGTGATGTTAGCTACCTGTTTCCTGGTGTGTGATGTTAGCTACCTGTTTCCTGGTGTGTGATGTCAGCTACCTGTTTCCTGGTGTTGGTGTGTGATGTCAGCTACCTGTTTCCTGGTGTGTGATGTCAGCTACCTGTTTCCTGGTCTGTGATGTCAGCTACCTGTTTCCTGGTGTGTGATGTTAACTACCTGTTTCCTGGTGTGTGATGTCAGCTACCTGTTTCCTGGTGTGTGATGTTAGCTACCTGTTTCCTGGTGTGTGATGTCAGCTACCTGTTTCCTGGTGTTGGTGTGTGATGTTAGCTACCTGTTTCCTGGTGTGTGATGTCAGCTACCTGTTTCCTGGTGTGTGATGTCAGCTACCTGTTTCCTGGTCTGTGATGTCAGCTACCTGTTTCCTGGTGTGTGATGTTAACTACCTGTTTCCTGGTGTGTGATGTTAACTACCTGTTTCCTGGTGTGTGATGTTAGCTACCTGTTTCCTGGTGTGATGTTAGCTACCTGTTTCCTGGTGTTGGTGTGTGATGTTAGCTACCTGTTTCCTGGTGTAGCCGGTGCTGTTGATGTTAGGTAGGTATCTCCTCCTCCCCAGTAGAGTCTGGACAAAACCCTTCTTCACACAGCTACGCACTGTCTCCTTCAGGAACCTATGAATACCTGGACAGACACACAGCTACACACTGTCTCCTTCACCAGACACACAGTAAATCACACACCTCCATTTTCATCAAGCAGAAAAGCTAATGTTGCTGTAGTCACACACACACACACACTCTCTGATCAGTGTGTGTACCTGTGTATCGGCCCTTGAAGCTCTCGATATAAGCACCTGCATCGTCCTCCTCGATCCCCATCTGCTCCCCCAGAGATTTGGCTCCCATCCCATAGATTATACCATAACATATCTACACACACACACACACACACACACACACACACACACACACACACACACACACACACACACACACACACACACACACACACAATATAATGAACAAACATCAAGTTGGAAACAAATGCAGTGCGTGTTACTACCCTCGTGGGGACATCTCCCATCTCAATGGCTGCTTTGGGGTTTAATGGATGTTAGGTCCCCACAAGGTAAAACACATGCTGTGTGTACCTGTTTAGCCTGTTGTCTCAGGGTGTCGTCTACAGTCTCCAGGTCAATGTTCTTCCACTCAGCAGCGATACAGCGGAACACATCAGCTCCTCCATTCAACACCTGACACACGTTTGGACAAGGTCAGATGAAAGTAGTGTGTGTGTGTCCGTGTGTGTGTGTGTGCCTGTGTGTGTGTCTGCTGTGTGTGTGTGTCTGTGTGTCTGTGTGTATGTGTGTGTGTGTGTGTGTCTGCTGTGTGTGTGTGTCTGTGTGTCTGTGTGTCTGTGTGTGTGTGTGTGTGTGTGTGTGTGTGTGTGTGTGTGTGTGTGTGTGTGTGTGTGTGTGTGTGTGTGTGTGTGTGTGTGTGTCTGTGTCTGTGTCTGTGTCTGTGTCTGTGTGGGTGTGTCTGTGTCTGTGTCTGTGTGTGTGTGTGTGTTTGACCTGTAGCAGACGTTTGTCCTTAGAGAGGTGAGCCAACACTCTGAGCTCCAACTGGGAATAATCTGCTGCTAATACCATCCCTCCTGGAGAGAGGAGAGAGAGAGGAGGTAAGGAGTGATAGAGAGAGAGAGGAGAGGTAAAGAGAGAGAGAGGGGGGAGAGGTGAGGAGAGGTAAGGAGAGAGAGAGGGGGGATAAGGAGAGAGAGGAGAGAGAGCGTGGGGGTGACAGGGAGGGGAGAGGGATGGATAGACAGAGGTAGGGGCAGAGTGGGGAGAAAGAAAGAGAGAGAGAGAAGGGGGAGGGGAGAGCAAGAGAGAGGGAGCACGAGACAGAGGGAAGAGGGAGGGAGAAAGAGAGAGGGGGGAGGGAGAAAGAGAGAGGGAGAGAGAAAAGCATACCAATTAGGATCTGGCAGAAAATACTTGAATCAGTCATATAGCCCATTGCCCTTTATGATTGTGGGGTCTGGGGTCCGCTCACCAACCAAGAATTCACAAAATACGACAAACACCAAATTGAGACTCTGCAAAAAATATCGGTGTACAACGTAGAACACCAAATAATGCAGAGCAGAATTAGGCCGATACCCACTAATTATTAAAAACCATAAAAGAGACGTTAAATTCTACAACCACCTAAAAGGAAGCGTTTCCCAAACCTTCCATAACAAAGCCATCACCTACAGAGAGATGAACCTGGAGAAGAGTCCCCTAAGCAAGCTGGTCCTGGGGCTCTGTCCACAAACACAAACAAACCCCACAGAGCCCCAGGACAGCAGCACAATTAGACCCAACCAAATCATGAGAAAACAAAAAGATAATTACTTGACACATTGGAAAGAATTAACCAAAAAAACAGCACTCCGCCCACAAAATGAGGTGGAATCTGAGCTGCACCTCCTAACCTCCTGCCAAATATATGACCATATTAGAGAGACACATTTTCCTCAGATTATACAGACCCACAAGCAGTTTGATAACAAACCCAACTTGTTTTTATAAACTCCCATATCTACTGGGTGAAATACCACAGTGTGCCATCACAGCAGCAAGATTTGTGACCTGTTGCCACAAGAAAAGGGCAACCAGTGAAGAACAAACACCAGGGTAAATACAACCCATATTTATGTTTATTTATTTTCCCTTTTGTACTTTAACTATTTGCACATCGTTACAACACTGTATACAGTGGGGGTAAACATATGTGAAATAAAGGCTTTTACATGTTAAATTAACACAAAGGTCCTATGTGGCTCAGTCAGTAGAGCATGGAGCTTATCCATCAAGGGTTGTGGGTTCAACTCCCGCTGGGGTTACCATTTGTAAAATGTATACACGCATGACTGTTAATCGCTTTGGATAAAAGCATCTGACACACACAGGTAGGGTTGGATAGTGGGCCCTCTTGGCCCAAAGACTATTTACCATTGAGGCCTTTCACCATTTCGAAGTAGTCGACTGGATCACAGAAATATTGCAGCTATTCAATACAACTTCAGGAATGACAGGGTGCTTCAAATAGGACGGACGGACGGACAGACAGGCAGGCGGGCAAGCAGGTACCATTAGTATAGACTCTCTGTGGCCTGTCTGACATGGTACCATTAGTATAGACTCTCTGTGGCCTGGCAGTAAGTGGTCTGACATGGTACCATTAGTATAGACTCTCTGTGGCCTGTCTGACATGGTACCATTAGTATAGACTCTCTGTGGCCTGTCTGACATGGTACCATTAGTATAGACTCTCTGTGGCCTGTCTGACATGGTACCATTAGTATAGACTCTCTGTGGCCTGTCTGACATGGTACCATTAGTATAGACTCTCTGTGGCCTGCCTGACATGGTACCATTAGTATAGACTCTCTGTGGCCTGTCTGACATGGTACCATTAGTATAGACTCTCTGTGGCTGTCTGACATGGTACCATTAGTATAGACTCTGACATGGTACCATTAGTATAGACTCTCTGTGGCCTGTCTGACATGGTACCATTAGTATAGACTCTCTGTGGCCTGCCTGACATGGTACCATTAGTATAGACTCTCTGTGGCCTGCCTGACATGGTACCATTAGTATAGACTCTCTGTGGCCTGGCAGTAAGCTGTCTGACATGGCACCATTAGTATAGACTCTCTGTGGCCTGCCTGACATAGTACCATTAGTATAGACTCTCTGTGGCCTGTCTGACATGGTACCATTAGTATAGACCCTCTGTGGCCTGCCTGACATGGTACCATTAGTATAGACTCTCTGTGGCCTGGCAGTGTCTGACATGGTACCATTAGTATAGACTCTGTGGCTGACATGGTACCATTAGTATAGACTCTCTGTGGCCTGACACATGGTACCATTAGTATAGACTCTCTGTGGCCTGCCTGACATGGTACCATTAGTATAGACTCTCTGTGGCCTGCCTGACATGGTACCATTAGTATAGACCCTCTGTGGCCTGCCTGACATGGTACCATTAGTATAGACTCTCTGTGGCCTGGCAGTAAGCTGCCTGACATAGTACCATTAGTATAGACTCTCTGTGGCCTGTCTGACATGGTACCATTAGTATAGACTCTCTGTGGCCTGCAGTGACATGGTACATGGTACCATTAGTATAGACCTGTGCCTGTAAGCTGTGAAAGGTGGAGGAGTTACCTGAAAGGTGTTAGGTGGAGGAGTTACCTGTGAAAGGTGTTAGGTGGAGGAGTTACCTGTGAAATGGTGTTAGGTGGAGGAGTTACCTGACATGAAAGGCACCTCTGTGGCCTGTCTGATTAGTTAGGTGGAGGAGTTACTCTCTGTGGCCTGTGAAAGGAACAAAGTACCATTAGTCTCATGCTGACGGAGAAGGCCACGGCCCCTTCAGGAGGAGGAGCTGGAGGTCTGATCAGCCTGGAACGGCCCCGACTGAGAAGGAAGAACATCATGAGCTTATTCTGCGGATTGTTTTGAAGCACCCAGGCCTACAGTCGGGAGAACCTGGAATATGAGCAGCAGCAAATACCAAACAGGTGATTGTTGCGCTGTCAGTGAGCATACAAATACACTTGTGGGTAAACAGTTTGGCTAGGCCTACTGAAAAGAGGAGAATCTCATCTGTCCGTAGCTACCAAAGCTATTTCTCAACTCCCAAATTTTTGTAAACAGCACCATTTTAGCCTACAGCCGGAGTGTCTTGTATTGAGCCTGAATGGACATATCATTGGGTGAGTCAGTGAGTGGACATATCATTGACTCTCTGTGGCCTGTCAGACATGGACATATCATTGGGTGAGTCAGAGAGTGGACATATCATTGTGGCCTGAGTCAGTGAATGGACATATCATATTGGGTGAGTCAGTGAGTGGACATATCATTGGGTGACTCTCTGTGGCCTGTGAATGGACATATATATTGGCTGAGTCAGTGAGTGGACATGGTACATTAGTATAGACTCTCTGTGAGTGTCTGGCAGTGAGTGGACATATCATTGGTATGAGTCCTGTGAATGGACCATATCAGACTTGGGCTGACATGAGTCAGTGAATGGACATATCATTGGGTGAGTCAGTGAATGGACATATCATTGGCCTGAGTCAGTGAGTGGACATATCATTAGGTAGAGTCAGTGAGTGGACATATCTGGGGCTGAGTCAGTGAGTGGACATATCATTGGGTATAGACTCTCTGTGGCCTGTCTGCAGTGAGTGGACATATCATTAGTATAGACTCTCTGTGAGTCAGTGACATGGTACCATTAGTATAGAGTCAGTGAATGGACTATCATTGCTGTCTGAGTCATTAGTGAGTGGACATATCATTAGGTGAGTCAGTGTGGCCTGGACTGATCATGGTACCAGTCAGTGAGTGGACATATCTGTGGCCTGAGTCAGTGAATGGACATATCATTGGGTGAGTCATGAGTACATATCATTGGGTGAGTCAGTATAGACTCTCTGTGGCCTGTCTGACATACCATTGTGAGTATGGACATATCTGTGGGTGAGTCACATGGTACCATTGGTGATAGACTCTCTGTGAGTCTGAATGGACATATCATTGGGTGAGTCAGTGAATGGACATATCATTGGGTGAGTCAGTACAGTGGACATATCATTGGGTGAGTCAGTGAGTGGACATATCATTGGGTGAGTCAGTGAATGGACATATCTCATTGGGTGAGTCAGTGAATGGACATATCATTGGCTGAGTCAGTGAATGGATATATCATTGAGGTGAGTCAGTGAGTGGACATATCATTGGGTGAGTCAGTGAGTGGACATATCATTGGCTGAGTCAGTGAATGGATATATCATTTTGAGTCGGTGAGTCAGTGAGTGGACATATCATTGGCTGAGTCAGTGAATGGATATATCATTGGGTGAGTCAGTGAGTGGACATATCATTGGGTGAGTCAGTGAGTGGACATATCATTGGCTGAGGTGAATGGACATATCATTGGCTGAGTCAGTGAGTGGACATATCATTGGCTGAGTCAGTGAATGGACATATCTATTGGGTGAGTCAGTGAGTGGACATATCATTGGGTGAGTCAGTGAAACATACCATGGTTTAGCATTGGGTGAGTCAGTGAATGGACATATCATTGGGTGAGTCAGTGAATGGACATATCATTGGGTGAGTCAGTGAGTGGACATATCATTGGGTGAGTCAGTGAGTGGACATATCATTGGGTGAGTCAGTGAGTGGACATATCATTGGGTGAGTCAGTGAGTGGACATATCATTGGGTGAGTCAGTGAGTGGACATATCATTGGGTGAGTCAGTGAATGGACATATCATTGGGTGAGTCAGTGAGTGGACATATCATTGGGTGAGTCAGTGAGTGGACATATCATTGGGTGAGTCAGTGAATGGACATATCATTGGGTGAGTCAGTGAGTGGACATATCATTGGGTGAGTCAGTGAGTGGACATATCATTGGGTGAGTCAGTGAGTGGACATATCATTGGGTGAGTCAGTGAGTGGACATATCATTGGGTGAGTCGGTGAGTCAGTGAGTGGACATATCATTGGCTGAGTCAGTGAGTGGACATATCATTGGGTGAGTCAGTGAGTGGACATATCATTGGGTGAGTCAGTGAGTGGACATATCATTGGGTGAGTCAGTGAGTGGACATATCATTGGGTGAGTCAGTGAGTGGACATATCATTGGGTGAGTCAGTGAGTGGACATATCATTGGGTGAGTCAGTGAGTGGACATATCATTGGGTGAGTCAGTGAGTGGACATATCATTGGGTGAGTCAGTGAGTGGACATATCATTGGGTGAGTCAGTGAATGGACATATCATTGGGTGAGTCAGTGAGTGGACATATCATTGGGTGAGTCAGTGAGTGGACATATCATTGGGTGAGTCAGTGAGTGGACATATCATTGGGTGAGTCAGTGAATGGACATATCATTGGGTGAGTCAGTGAATGGACATATCATTGGGTGAGTCAGAGAGTGGACATATCATTGGGTGAGTCAGTGAATGGACATATCATTGGGTGAGTCAGTGAGTGGACATATCATTGGGTGAGTCAGTGAGTGGACATATCATTGGGTGAGTCAGTGAGTGGACTGATATCATTGGTGAGTCAGTGAGTGGACATTTTGAATGAGTCAGTGACATGGACATATCATTGGGCCAGTTGAGTGGACATATCATTGGTGAGTCAGTGAATGGACATATCATTGGCTGAGTCAGTGATGGACATATCAGAAATGCAGCCTGAATGTAAATGATGTCTGAGTCAGTGAATGGACATATCAATGGCTGAGTCTGTAAGACATGACATATCATTGTGTTCCCTGAGCTATCTGTAGCTGAGTCAGTGGGACATATCATTGTGTTGAGTGGACATATCATTGGGTGAGTCAGTGAATGGACATATCATTGGGTGAGTCAGAGAGTGGACATATCATTGGGTGAGTCAGTGAGTGGACATATCATTGGGTGAGTCAGTGAGTGGACATATCATTGGGTGAGTCAGTGAGTGGACATATCATTGGGTGAGTCAGTGAGTGGACACCCAAAAGTACTCGTTACATTTTGAATGCTTTGGACAGGAAAATGGGCCAATTTGCGCACTTGGTTATCCCTACTGCCTCCGATCTGTCAGACTCAATAAACAGAAATGCAGCTTTTGTAAATGATGTCTGAGTGTTGGAGTGTTCCCCTGGCTATCTGTAATGATGTCTGAGTGTTGTAGTCTGGCCCAGGAGTGGGAAGGTGAACGGAAAGGCTCTGGAGCAACGAACCGCCCTTGCTGTCTCTGCCTGGCCGGTTCCCCTCTTCCACTGGGATTCTCTGCCTCTAACCCTATTACACTGGGGCTCCCTCATACTGTCCCTGGGAGGGGTGCGTCACCTGAGTGGGTTGAGTCACTGATGTGATCATCCTGTCTGGGTGGCGCCCCCTTGGGTTGTGCCGTGGCGGAGATCTTTGTGGGCTATACTCAGCCTTGTCTCAGGATGGTAAGTTGGTGGTTGAAGATATCCCTCTAGTGGTGTGGGGGCTGTGCTTTGGCAAAGTGGGTGGGGTTATATCCTTCCTGTTTGGCCTTGTCCGGGGTGTCCTCGGATGGGGCCACAGTGTCTCCCTGACCTGACCCCTCCAGTATTTATGCTGCAGTAGGTGGGCTAGGGTCAGTTTGTTATATCTGGAGTACTTCTCCTGTCCTATTCGGTGTCCTGTGTGAATTTAAGTGTGCTCTCTCTAATTCTCTCTTTCTTTCTCGCTCTCGGAGGACCTAAGCCCTAGGACCATGCCTCAGGACTACCTGACATGATGACTCTTTGCTGTCCCCAGTCCACCTGGCTGTGCTGCTGCTCCAGTTTCAACTGTTCTGCCTTAATTATTATTGGACCATGCTGGTCATTTATGAACATTTGAACATCTTGGCCATGTTCTGTTATAATCTCCACCCGGCACAGCCAGAAGAGGACTGCCCACCCCACATAGCCTGGTTGCTCTCTAGGTTTCTTCCTAGGTTTTGGCCTTTGGAGGGAGTTTTTCCTAGCCACCGTGCTTCTACACCTGCATTGCTTGCTGTTTGGGGTTTTAGGCTGGGTTTCTGTACAGCACTTTGAGATATCAGCTGATGTACGAAGGGCAAAATAAATAAATTTGATTTGATTTGAGTGTTCCCCTGCCTATCTGTAATGATGTCTGAGTGTTGGAGTGTTCCCCTGGCTATCTGTAATGATATCTGAGTGTTGGAGTGTTCCCCTGGCTATCTGTAATGATGTCTGAGTGTTGGAGTGTTCCCCTGGCTATCTGTAATGATGTCTGAGTGTTGGAGTGTACCCCTGGCTATCTGTAATGATGTCTGAGTGTTGGAGTGGGTCTCTGGCTATCTGTAATGATATCTGAGTGTGTGAGTGTTCCCCTGGCTATCTGTAATGATGTCTGAGTGTTGGAGTGTTCCCCTGGCTATCTGTAATGATGTCTGAGTGTTGGAGTGTTCCCCTGGCTATTTGTTCATTTTAAAACAAGAAAATGGTTCTGTCTGCTTTGCTTAATTTAAGGAATTTGAAATGATTTATATATTTGATGAATTACATTTACTTTTAATAGTTAAATATATTTAAACCAAATACTTTCTGACTTTTCCTGAAGTAGTATTTTACTGGGTGACTTTTACTTGAGTAACTTTCTATGAAGGTATCTTTACTTTTAATACAGTATGACTATTGGGTACTGGTTATTCCCACCCAGTCCGGCGGCCATCTTGTCAAGGTTAGGATTAGTAGTTATAAATTGCTATTCCCACCCAGTCCGGCGGCCATCTTGTCAAGGTTAGTAGTTATAAATTGCTATTCCCACCCAGTCCGGCGGCCATCATGTCAAGGTTAGTAGTTATAAATTGCTATTCCCACCCAGTCCGGCGGCCATCTTGTCAAGGTTAGTAGTTATAAATTGCTATTCCCACCCAGTCCGGCAGCCATCTTGTCAAGGTTAGGATTAGTAGTTATAAATTGCTATTCCCACCCAGTCCGGCGGCCATCTTGTCAAGGTTAGTAGTTATAAATTGCTATTCCCACCAAGTCCGGCGGCCATCTTGTCAAGGTTAGGATTAGTAGTTACAGATAGTTTAACAGTATAATAAATAGTTATTCCCACCCAGTCCGGCAGCCATCTTGTCAAGGTTAGGATTAGTAGTTACAGATAGTTTAACAGTATAATAAATAGTTATTCCCACCCAGTCCGGCGGCCATCTTGTCAAGGTTAGGGTTAGTAGTTATAAATAGTTATTCCAACCCTGTCCGGCGTCCATCTTGTGAGGGCGGGCTCTCCTCCACCACAGAGGCCATCTGGATCTCAAAGTCCTTCGGAACGTTCTGGATGTTTGGCTCTGTGAAGCTCACTCTGCCTGTGCACAGACACGCAGACAGACACGCAGACAGACACGCAGACAGACACGCAGACAGACAAGCAGACACAAGCAGACTGATGTATAAATGATCAGTGTGTGTCTACATTACATTACATTGTAGTCATCCATCAGTACATTCATCTCCAGATAGCTAGGTGGACCAGTCATAGTCAGGACATTCATCTCCAGATAGCTAGGTGGACCAGTCATAGTCAGTACATTAATCTCCAGATAGCTAGGTGGACCAGTCATAATCAGTACATTCATCTCCAGATAGCGAGGTGGACTAGTCATAGTCAGGACATTCATCTCCAGATAGCTAGGTGGACCAGTCATAGTCAGTACATTCATCTCCAGATAGCTAGGTGGACCAGTTATAGTCAGGACATTCATCTTCAGATAGCTAGGTGGACCAGTTATAGTCAGGACATTCATCTTCAGATAGCTAGGTGGACCAGTCATAGTCAGTACATTCATCTCCAGATAGCTAGGTGGACCAGTCATAGTCAGTACATTCATCTTCAGATAGCTAGGTGGACCAGTCATAGTCAGGACATTCATCTCCAGATAGCTAGGTGGACCAGTCATAGTCAGTACATTCATCTTCAGATAGCTAGGTGGACCAGTTATAGTCAGTACATTCATCTCCAGATAGCTAGGTGGACCAGTTATAGTCAGGACATTCATCTTCAGATAGCTAGGTGGACCAGTTATAGTCAGGACATTCATCTTCAGATAGCTAGGTGGACCAGTCATAGTCAGTACATTCATCTACAGATAGATTACCTGTAGCAGTGTGTGTGTGTTACCTGTAGCAGTGTGTGTTACCTGTAGCAGTGTGTGTGTGTTACCTGTAGCAGTGTGTGTGTGTTACCTGTAGCAGTGTGTGTGTGTTACCTGTAGCAGTGTGTGTGTGTGTGTGTGTTACCTGTAGCAGTGTGTGTGTGTGTTACCTGTAGCAGTGTGTGTTACCTGTAGCAGTGTGTGTTACCTGTAGCAGTGTGTGTTACCTGTAGCTGTGTGTGTTACCTGTAGCTGTGTGTGTGTGTTAACTGTAGCAGTGTGTGTGTTACCTGTAGCAGTGTGTGTTTGTTACCTGTAGCAGTGTGAGTGTTTGTTACCTGTAGCAGTGTGTGTGTGTTACCTGTAGCACTGTGTGTGTGTTACCTGTAGCAGTGTGTGTGTGTTACCTGTAGCAGTGTGTGTGTGTGTGTGTGTGTGTGTGTTACCTGTAGCAGTGTGTGTTTGTTACCTGTAGCAGTGTGTGTGTGTTACCTGTAGCAGTGTGTGTGTGTTACCTGTAGCAGTGTGTGTGTGTGTGTGTGTGTAGCAGTGTGTGTTACCTGTAGCAGTGTGTGTTACCTGTAGCAGTGTGTGTTACCTGTGCAGTGTGTGTTACCTGTAGCAGTGTGTGTGTGTTACCTGTAGCAGTGTGTGTTACCTGTGTGTGTGTTACCTGTAGTGTGTGTGTGTGTGTGTGTGTGTGTGTGTGTGTGTGTGTGTGTGTTACCTGTAGCAGTGTGTGTGTGTGTTACCTGTAGCAGTGTGTGTTTGTTACCTGTAGCACTGTGTGTGTGTGTGTTACCTGTAGCAGTGTGTGTGTGTTACCTGTAGCAGTGTGTGTGTGTTACCTGTAGCAGTGTGTGTGTGTTACCTGTAGCAGTGTGTGTGTGTGTTACCTGTAGCAGTGTGTGTGTGTGTTACCTGTAGCAGTGTGTGTGTGTGTTACGTGTAGCAGTGTGTGTGTGTGTTACCTGTAGCAGTGTGTGTGTGTGTTACCTGTAGCAGTGTGTGTGTGTTACCTGTAGCAGTGTGTGTTACCTGTAGCAGTGTGTTACCTGTAGCAGTGTGTGTTACCTGTAGCAGTGTGTGTTACCTGTAGCAGTGTGTGTTACCTGTAGCAGTGTGTGTTACCTGTAGCAGTGTGTGTTACCTGTAGCAGTGTGTTACCTGTAGCAGTGTGTTACCTGTAGCAGTGTGTGTTACCTGTAGCAGTGTGTGTTACCTGTAGCAGTGTGTGTGTGTGTTACCTGTAGCAGTGTGTGTTACCTGTAGCAGTGTGTGTTACCTGTAGCAGTGTGTGTTACCTGTAGCACTGTGTTACCTGTAGCAGTGTGTGTGTGTTACCTGTTACCTGTAGCAGTGTGTGTGTTACCTGTAGCAGTGTGTTGTGTTACCTGTAGCAGTGTGTGTTACCTGTAGCAGTGTGTTTACCTGTGCAGTGTGTGTTACCTGTAGCAGTGTGTGTTACCTGTGTGTGTTTTTACCTGCAGTGTGTGTTACCTGTAGCAGTGTGTGTTACCTGTAGCAGTGTGTGTTACCTGTAGCAGTGTGTGTTACCTGTAGCAGTGTGTGTTACCTGTAGCAGTGTGTGTGTGTTACCTGTAGCAGTGTGTGTGTGTTACCTGTAGCAGTGTGTGTGTGTTACCTGTAGCAGTGTGTGTGTGTTACCTGTAGCAGTGTGTGTGTGTTACCTGTAGCAGTGTGTGTGTGTTACCTGTAGCAGTGTGTGTGTGTTACCTGTAGCAGTGTGTTACCTGTAGCAGTGTGTTACCTGTAGCAGTGTGTGTTACCTGTAGCAGTGTGTGTTACCTGTAGCAGTGTGTGTTACCTGTAGCAGTGTGTGTGTGTTACCTGTAGCAGTGTGTGTGTGTTACCTGTAGCAGTGTGTGTGTGTTACCTGTAGCAGTGTGTGTGTTACCTGTAGCAGTGTGTGTGTGTGTTACCTGTAGCAGTGTGTGTGTGTTACCTGTAGCAGTGTGTGTGCAGTGTGTTACCTGTAGCAGTGTGTGTGTTGTGTGTTACCTGTGTGTACCTGTAGCAGTGTGTTACCTGTGCAGTGTGTGTAGCAGTGTGTGTAGCAGTGTGTGTTACCTGTAGCACTGTGTGTGTGTTACCTGTAGCAGTGTGTGTGTGTTACCTGTAGCAGTGTGTGTGTGTTACCTGTAGCAGTGTGTGTGTGTTACCTGTAGCAGTGTGTGTTACCTGTAGCAGTGTGTGTGTGTTACCTGTAGCCTGTAGTGTGTGTGTGTTACCTGTGTTGTGTGTGTTACCTGTAGCAGTGTGTGTGTGTGTTACCTGTAGCAGTGTGTGTTGTGTTACCTGTAGCAGTGTGTGTGTGTGTGTGTGTTACCTGTAGCAGTGTGTGTGTGTACCTGTAGCAGTGTGTGTGTGTGTTACCTGTAGCAGTGTGTGTGTGTGTGTTACCTGTAGCAGTGTGTGTGTGTGTACCTGTAGCAGTGTGTGTGTGTGTGTTACCTGTAGCAGTGTGTGTGTGTTACCTGTAGCAGTGTGTGTGTGTGTTACCTGTAGCAGTGTGTGTGTTGTGTAGCAGTGTGTGTGTGTGTGTGTGTGTAGCAGTGTGTGTGTGTTACCTGTAGCAGTGTGTGTGTGTTACCTGTAGCAGTGTGTGTGTGTTACCTGTAGCAGTGTGTGTGTGTGTTACCTGTAGCAGTGTGTGTGTGTGTGTTACCTGTAGCAGTGTGTGTTAGTGTGTGTGTGTGCAGTGTGTGTGTGTGTGTGTGTACCTGTAGCAGTGTGTGTGTGCAGTGTGTGTTACCTGTAGCAGTGTGTGTTACCTGTGCAGTGTGTGTTACCTGTAGCAGTGTGTGTGTAGCAGTGTGTGTTACCTGTAGCAGTGTGTGTGTGTGTGTGTACCTGTAGCAGTGTGTGTGTGTT
The DNA here is from genome assembly GCF_023373465.1 of Oncorhynchus keta. NCBI lineage: Eukaryota > Metazoa > Chordata > Actinopteri > Salmoniformes > Salmonidae > Oncorhynchus > Oncorhynchus keta. The sequence goes on along the minus strand of NW_026290923.1, from coordinate 341,359 downwards.
ACCTGTAGCAGTGTGTGTGTGTTGTGTGTAGCAGTGTGTGTGTGTTACCTGTAGTGTGTGTGTGTGTTACCTGTAGCAGTGTGTGTGTTGTTTACCTGTAGCAGTGTGTGTGTGTGTTACCTGTAGCAGTGTGTGTGTGTGTTACCTGTAGCAGTGTGTGTGTGTGTGTGTTACCTGTAGCAGTGTGTGTGTGTTGTGTGTAGCAGTGTGTGTGTGTTACCTGTAGCAGTGTGTGTGTGTACCTGTAGCAGTGTGTGTGTGCAGTGTGTTTACCTGTAGCAGTGTGTGTACCTGTGCAGTGTGTGTTACCTGTAGCAGTGTGTGTGTGTGTTACCTGTAGCAGTGTGTGTGTGTGTACCTGTGGCAGTGTGTGTGTGTTACCTGTAGCAGTGTGTGTGTGTACCTGTAGCAGTGTGTGTGTGTTACCTGTAGCAGTGTGTGTGTGTTACCTGTAGCAGTGTGTGTGTGTTACCTGTAGCAGTGTGTGTGTGTTACCTGTAGCAGTGTGTGTTAGTGTGTTACCTGTAGCAGTGTGTGTGTACCTGTAGCAGTGTGTGTTACCTGTAGCAGTGTGTGTTACCTGTAGCAGTGTGTGTGTGTTACCTGTAGCAGTGTGTGTTACCTGTGCAGTGTGTGTACCTGTAGCAGTGTGTGTACCTGTAGCAGTGTGTGTGTACCTGTAGCAGTGTGTGTGTTACCTGTAGCAGTGTGTGTTACCTGTAGCAGTGTGTGTGTGTGTTACCTGTAGCAGTGTGTGTGTGTTACCTGTAGCAGTGTGTGTTACCTGTAGCAGTGTGTGTTACCTGTAGCAGTGTGTTACCTGTAGCAGTGTGTGTGTGTGTTACCTGTAGCAGTGTGTGTTGTGTTACCTGTAGCAGTGTGTGTAGCAGTGTGTGTGTACCTGTAGCAGTGTGTGTTACCTGTAGCAGTGTGTTTACCTGTAGCAGTGTGTGTGTGTGTTACCTGTAGCAGTGTGTGTTACCTGTAGCAGTGTGTGTTACCTGTAGCAGTGTGTGTTACCTGTAGCAGTGTGTGTGTGTTACCTGTAGCAGTGTGTGTGTGTTACCTGTAGTGTGTGTGTGTGTGTTACCTGTAGTGTGTGTGTGTGTTACCTGTAGCAGTGTGTGTGTGTTACCTGTAGCAGTGTGTGTGTGTTACCTGTAGCAGTGTGTGTGTGTTACCTGTAGCAGTGTGTGTGTGTGTTACCTGTAGCAGTGTGTGTGTGTTACCTGTAGCAGTGTGTGTGTGTTACCTGTAGCAGTGTGTGTGTGTTACCTGTAGCAGTGTGTTACCTGTAGCAGTGTGTGTTACCTGTAGCAGTGTGTGTTACCTGTAGCAGTGTGTGTGTGTTACCTGTAGCAGTGTGTGTGTGTTACCTGTAGCAGTGTGTGTGTGTTACCTGTAGCAGTGTGTGTTACCTGTAGCAGTGTGTGTTACCTGTAGCAGTGTGTTATCTGTAGCAGTGTGTGTTACCTGTAGCAGTGTGTGTTACCTGTAGCAGTGTGTTTACCTGTAGCAGTGTGTGTTACCTGTAGCAGTGTGTGTTACCTGTAGCAGTGTGTGTTACCTGTAGCAGTGTGTGTTACCTGTAGCAGTGTGTTACCTGTAGCAGTGTGTGTTACCTGTAGCAGTGTGTGTTACCTGTAGCAGTGTGTGTTACCTGTAGCAGTGTGTGTTACCTGTAGCAGTGTGTTACCTGTAGCAGTGTGTGTTACCTGTAGCAGTGTGTGTTACCTGTAGCAGTGTGTGTTACCTGTAGCAGTGTGTGTTACCTGTAGCAGTGTGTGTCTGGGAGACAGGATGTATTCTATCCATAACCAGCAGGGGGTGATGTCGTTTCTCTCTCTGCAGGGGAAACACCACCGTTGTCAAGGCGTTGGTGATCCTCCTCCACTCCAGAATCACCCCCGGCAACGGGTGGAGGGAACTGAGCTTCTCCAGGATGTCCTGATGATGTCACCTTTTATTCACATATGATGTCACAGAGCAGGACCAATAACTTCACTGTGTGTGTGTGTGTTACCTTGGTGGTACTGAACGGTCTCCTCAACCCGCCGCGTCCTGTTCCTCTCCTGCTGTACCCCAGGGTCTTCTTACCCCTCCCCCCGCTCAAATCACAGCTGGGAGGCAGGCGCAGCTCACGGAACAACACCTGACACACACACACACACAGACACACACACACACACAGAGACAGACAGACACCCACACACACACCCACACACACACACCCACACCCCCACACACACAGACACCCCCACACACACAGACACCCCCACACACACAGACACCCCCACACACACCCCCACACACACAGACACCACCCACACACAGACACCCCACACACACACAGACACCCCCCACACACAGACACCCCCACACACACACAGACACCCCCACACACACAGACACCCCACACACACAGACACCCCACACACACAGACACCCCCCACACACAGACACCCCCACACCACCACACAGACACCCCCACACACACAGACACCCCCCACACACACAGACACCCCCACAAACACAGACACCCCCCACACACACAGACACCCCCACACACACCCACCCCCACACACACACAGACACCCCCACACACACACACACACCCCCACACACACACACACCCCCACACACACACACACAGACACCCCCCCACACACACACAGACACCCCCACACACACACAGACACCCCACACACACACAGACACCCCCCCACACACACAGACACCCCCCACACACACAGACACCCCCCACACACAGACACCCCCACACACACACAGACACCCCCACACACACACAGACACCCCCACACACACACAGACACCCCCCACACACACACAGACACCCCCACACACACAGACACCCCCCCCCCCCACACACACACAGACACCCCCACACACACACAGACACCCCCACACACACACAGACACCCCCACACACACACAGACACCCCCACACACACACACACACCCACACACACACAGACACCCCCACACACACACACACACCCCCCACACACAGACACCCCCACACACACAGACACCCCCACACACACACAGACACCCCCCCACACACAGACACCCCCACACACACAGACACACAGAGACGCACGTCAACAACAGAGTAGGAGGAACAGACATGATGATGCAGAACCTTAGAACAATACTTCTCTCCCCTTGAGATGTTGTGGTAACCTTGGTAACAAGGTAACTAGGTAACACCTAGTTAAGACCATGGTGATACCCTGAACACCTAGTGTAGACCATGATGATACCCTGAACACCTAGTGTAGACCACGATGATACCCTGAACACCTAGTGTAGACCATGATGATACCCTGAACACCTAGTGTAGACCATGATGATACCCTGAACACTTAGTGTAGACCATGATGATACCCTGAACACCTAGTTTAGACCATGATGATACCCTGAACACCTAGTGTAGACCATGGTGATACCCTGAACACCTAGTTTAGACCGTAGTGATACCCTGAACACCTAGTGTTGACCATGGTGATACCCTGAACACCTAGTGTAGACCATGGTGATACCCTGAACACCTAGTTTAGACCATGGTGATACCCTGAACACCTAGACCATGGTGATACCCTGAACACCTAGTTTAGACCATGATGATACCCTGAACACCTAGTGTAGACCATGATGATACCCTGAACACCTAGTGTAGACCATGGTGATACCCTGAACACCTAGTGTAGACCATGATGATACCCTGAACACCTAGTGTAGACCATGATGATACCCTGAACACCTAGTGTAGACCATGATGATACCCTGAACACCTAGTGTAGACCATGATGATACCCTGAACACCTAGTGTAGACCA